>NW_025776861.1:0-50599 GCF_021130785.1 Homalodisca vitripennis | reverse complement strand
AAGACATTTGAGTTGAAATAATGTTTTGTTTTAAACTTTATTGTTAAAAAATTGTTTACTGAGGCTGAGAATGCCTAATCAAGTACTATCGGTTATTGTTACACGATGTGTGCGGAATTCATGATTACATATACAACTTTTAATACTACATCGAACATATCTTAAAATGGAAAGAAGTACTACGTTGGTTACATTTCATAAATAATTATACAATAAATGACAAATTATTAAATAATAGAATAATAATAGCTTTTTATTAATTATATAATATCACAGAGCCCGACTTAAGTTTAAAACTGGGATTAGCAGCCCTATATTGTATAACAAGAAACCTACTGGAACAGTTAGCAATTAAAACTAACATACGTTTTGAGGATTAATCTGGAATTCTTAGTTGACTAAAGTAGTTACTATATTATTTTAAAGAAGCGAGGAACAATCGTTCAACTGAAATCTTCCCTTTGTATGTTACTGCTAGAATTAAAATTAAATCCATATCCCATTGTATTTCCGTTATATATTAACATGAATGCTACCGATAGCTATATCGTCTACAATATTATAGTGTTTGTCTCGGTGTTTATTGATACAAGATTACAGACCAATCTAAATGCAAATTGAATAGTATCGTAAACCAATGGAACTGTATTACATTACATCAGAATTGAGTTTTCAATGAATTTATAACCAAATTTATATAAATATATTCAAATTACAATAAATAATATTGTACCTGGTACTTTAGTTCACTTAAAATACTACTGTGTTATACTCTGAATAAATTTAATGTGAAAAAAGTTTTTAGATTTTAATTGTTAAAACCATGAATAGTTATATAGGGACAAAAACAGTCAGTTTGTAAGATTTCATGATGATAATTATATACTGTAATTCCACTGAAATATATGTCTTTTTGCAATAGTAAAACACTGAAATATTTGTGATAGCATAACGACTGCTACATCTCGTGAACATCCACCCTGAAATAAACAAGTACATTATTTGTAATAGGTGTGTAATTTTTTCCATGTGTACAATGGTTTTAAAATATTATCTGGATAGTTTTGAACGACATAAAGATTTATGTATATCATGTGGTCTACGTAGTACATTATAAATGTAAATATGTGTTAATTTCAATAAATAAAATTATTTAAAAAAAGATGTAAAATACTTCCCATATAATTTTTGTATGTGATATACAAGTCTATTTGTAATTTTTTGATACGAAAATACTTTTTTTTAATGCAACCAATATTTTTGACTGCCTGGACTTTTATGTTCAAAGAAATATACACGGCTGAAAAAAGTAGATTAAAGAAGAAAATCCACTGTGTTTACTCTATCATTGTGTTACCTCTTTAGTTCTTCTTGTATCTCAATCTTAAACAGTACAATTTATAGTGATAATAATACCAAAAATTTACTCTTTTTTTTTATTTAATAATTTTATTGTCAATATTTTCTTTCTTCCCCGTTATGTTTATTTACTTAGCAGATCGATAATCTTAAAATTTAATAGCATTCTACAACATATTCCCATATTAAGTTGTTCCGTGTTTCATTTGAAAAATATTCATAAAAATTTATTCACAATGTACCGGATTCAGTAATTAAATGTATTATTATGTTGAGCTGTACCAATTTACAACCTTGCTGCATATCAGAAGCATTGCGATTTACCAAATTCACAATTCATTAAGATATACAGTATTCTTAGTTCAATTACCCTGTAAATAATTATAAAATTGAATTAAAATTTAATGCCTGATTTAAAAAAATAAACGGGCTATTCACCGGCCAATCATCACTAAAGATAGTACCCTACTCTAAAGATATATGTACAGTAAGGTATACTTGGTTCTGACTTAAGAAAAGAAAGTTCTGGTTATTTTTAAAATAGTTTGGACTTTACTGAGAGATGTGAGTTTTAGATCGAGTAAAACAAAATAACTGCCGACATAGGGCAGAAATAATAAACATAATTCATTCTTACTCTTGTGAAAATTTTTAGACTTATGCTGTAATACATATAACTGATTACGCCATAATGCTTATAGAAATATAAGTAAACATAAACCCGCGATTTCAAAAATTTCGGTCTTTAGCAGACGCTCAAACGCTGTCCTGTAACAGCAAACGTGGAAATGTTCAGACGGTTTCTAGGGCCTGGGATGTCGAAGTAATCCTCTACCTCTATGAAACTCTTACCGGCGCATTCAACTCCAACGAAACTTTAATTTATTTTAATATAAGAAAATACAGCTATCGCTTTACCCGCAGTAATTGGCAGTTTTATTTACCAACATTTTAAATTTTATTCTAGTCACACTTAGTGGGAATTTATTCCAATGTAAAAACCTCTAAAATAACTGTACGCTGTTATACGGATATGAGTTATAACATGAAAAAATAACTTCGATACTTTGTCGTAAGAGTCAGTCGGAGATTAATTTCAATGGTTTTTATAAAAGATCTTATATTTTTCTAACAATAGGACGATTGGAGTTTTTCTAATAACACAATGAAGTTATTACATATTTTTGCATTACTTTACACCTCGTTAACTATGCTTTTATTTTCCAATTAAATAAATGAATATTCTGGCTACATAAAACAAGAATAAAAACTAAGTTACAGGTTAAATCGACCAGAAACAATATATGCATTTTAAAATAAATTAACGTTCTGTTGTGATTAATTGTTTTATTTTAACCTACATTTTATTAATGTATTATTTTAGTCATCTACTTAAGTTCCAGATCACGAAAGTGACTTTAAATTTTTAAAACATTGGAAATATCCATAACAATCCAGCTTATTGCGCACTCCTTCCATCGTAAAATAAAAGCTTCTAACAAAATGATCTGATTGGATTTATATCAATTTCACAATTTGTTCTGTTTATATATAATAAAGAAATAAAGAATGAAGGTTAGAAACCTAAATATTTGATTTCCATTTTAAATACACTGCTCGTCATAATTAAAAGTAAAATTATTTCAAACTTCATGTAATGTGATACAGGGTTTTTATGTTCATTTTGCTTATAGAGATACCCTGCGTGAAGACAGACAGACGTACGTAAGTATAATAAAGAAATGCGACCATCACTTAGAGCAATACATTATATAAACGTACTTAGTTATAAGCATCAAAGACGCTCAGCAAAATTCCATTCAATAAAAAAATTTACTTTTTGAGATATATTGGAAACAGATAAATAGAAATAATTTTAATTTTTATATATATTTTTTTAAATATAAATACACAGAATGTTTCATAAGTGTATGCTCAGAGGATGGTACTTTTTACATAAAAACAGCACGGCTCATTCCATTGAATAGTGCAGCAAAAGTGTTCAAGGCAGTTACTACAGTAATTTGTTAGTAAATAAATTTATGTTCGTTGCAGATTAAGTTGTATTCAAAATCAATTGATTTTCAAAAGAATATTATGAAACAGTAAAGCTAATAATAATTATGTTTTTTTTACTTTTGGAAAATAACTAATACACAAAATAAAAGTGTTGCATTAACAGAAAATAGCCCTTAGTAAACATAGCTCTTTTACCATTGAAATTTTGGGACTTGAAGTTTAATATAATTACTGTTATCATATAATAGTGAAGAAAGAATTATATTCTCAATTTCTTTTTTTTTGCTGTATTAAATTTTAGTTCAATTTTGCCATTTCTTTTCTACTGTTAAACCATTTCCAGTTACGTAGTAAAGGACTTTATCAAGTATAACACATTGCTTTATAGCCAGAGACAATGAATTTGAAAACCAGTTTTTTCAAATACCGTAGAATTCATGAGATTTTCTCATTGGATTTGAATAGTGATGTAAATAAAATAGCTTGAAATTTTATATTGTACACTAACATGACGAAAACTTGGAGTTTATATTTACCTAGTATCTTAATAAAGGATTTTTATGATAACTGAATATCTTGTGAAAGTAAAACTTCCATTCCATCAATGAAACCTTGTTGCCTTCTCTGATAAACAGGAACGTTAACTTCTCATTTAACATTAAAATTTTAACATAATAAATGTTTAGATTGTCATGTTTTAAACTTTTATGTGCAAAAATGGGACTTTGAACTTTTAACCACCGTTGCTCCATATCCATCTAATTAATATTTATATAAAAAGTACTTGATCCGCCGGGACTCGAACCCGGATCTCTCACTTGCCAGGTGAATATGCTACCATTACACCACAGGGTTCAAGACCCTGTTAGGAAAATATGTGTTATGTCTTTACATAACAGATATTTTCTGTTGGATTATTTATGATATTTTTTAAATTAAAAACCAATTTACTGTTCGCTTCAAAAGGTAAGCTAGAATCACCATTTTACTATTTACTTACAATTTCGTATGTTAATGCTCTTCATTGGAACAAAAAGCTAACTCTAACGATATGACTTGAAAAAGACTTAGGACTAAAAGTAGATCACAAGGGCTGATAGGGAATAGTTTTTGCCTTAAGTAGGTATTGATAATCAAGATACGTACATGCGTTTTATTAAGGTAACAAGAAAAACTTAACTGTAGTACCGTAAATTCATTTAACAGTAAGTGAACTTAAAAGGCCGGAAGTGACAATTTATACCACAGTAGCTTATTAATCTTGCAATATATTTACTTTGTTGTTAAAAAAAGGCACACTATACGAATGCCACTTGAGTAATCTTAGATCTGAGGTAGAGATAACAAGTGCAGGTAGCCTACTAGGGAAAAATACATTGCAATGTAAAATTAAAATAGTAATCATTTCGTGACAAAAAATTATCATTACATACTTGACAAAATGTAAACTTTCATTAGAACTGATGATCAAGTTTCCTCGCAGCTACAACCGGAATATTCTTGCCACTCCAATATATAGAATTTTGCAGTTTTGATACACATAAGAAACATAATAGATCATTTAATAACTGTTCTTATCCTGAATTAGTCCATATTTATTACACAGGGCACCGCACTCTGTAAATGCTGTGTCTAATAAAGTGTCCGTATATGTACTTTAGGATAGTACGGGTTATACAGGGTGAGTCAAAAATATGGTAAAATATTTTGAGACGTGATTTTTGAGCTAAATGTAAGAAAAACATTTTATATAAAGGTAGGTCCGGAAACGTTCCATTAGTGAGTAATGGCTGCCGAAAGAATTTGCTTTGTTTTCAGTTCACCTGGTGAAATTAAGTAATTCTGAAATGTTTTGTTCTTACTTTTTAACTCAAATAAGGTGGATTTATAAGGAAAATCACCTAAAAAATCAAATAAAACCACGCTAGAGGTTGTAGTTTGAACAGTTTTTGAGAAAAAATATAAAATTTGCCAAATATCTAATAACAGAAATACCGCCTTAAATGATAGATGTCCAATAACTTTGTTAAATGCCGAATAAACAAATTGTTTTTCCTAATACAGAATTTAATTCTGAAAACAACCATAATAAGCAAAGTTTAACTAAATGTGTAAAAAAGTTATGAAATTGACTCCTCACGTATTACACTATACAGCAAACTTTTTCTGTTTTATAATAAGGAATAAGTATCTGATTGGTAACAGCAGGTGAAAAACAAACATATATTTAGTTCAAAATTTTATTTTTAAATGCAATAAACTTATCTGCAATTGCTTTAAGTCTCTGCGGAAGATTAAAGATGACGCTCAAAATGACCTCCGTTGTTCAAAATACACGCGTTCAGGCGTCATCTCATCGAGTTTCGGACCCGTTCAAAAACTCCAGGTTTCTGCTTAATGGTTTCTATTCCATTAGAAATGTTTAATAGGAGTTCTTCAATGGTATCTATTGGGGACGAGTAAACTAATGTTTTTAAATGTCCCCAAAGGTAAAAGTCTAAAGGATTTAAGTCCGGTGATCTAGCTGGCTATGAAACTGGTCCACCTCCGCCTATCTATTGATTTGTGTAACTCTCCAAGAATAGCCAGAGAGTAGTGCGCAGGTGCCCCGTCATGCATAAATCATGCTTTGGCGCAAATGCAGAGGTACATCATCAAGCAAGTTAGGTAGCTCGTCTCTTAAAAAGTTCAAGTACACCGCGCCATTAAGCCTGGGAGGAAGCACGAATTCGGCTAAATGATCTGCTAAGATTCCAGCCTAAACCTTTACTGAAAACTGATGTTGTGGGCGATTAGGTTTGATAGCATGAGGTTTTCTGTCTGCCCAAATGTGGTTGTTATGGAAGTTAATGATAGCTGTTCTTGTAAAGTGAGCCTCATCGGTAAACTAAATTGTATTTTAAAAGTTAGGATCAGCACATTTTCCCAGAATCCATCAACAGAAAACAACACGGGGAGCGTAGTCTTGTGGCAAAAGAGTTTGGACATTCTGGAAGTGGTATGGGTGTACTGGTACTCGTGTAGTATTCTCAGAATACTAGATTGGCTGACATTGAACTGTAGTGACAATTCTCTAGTGCTATTTTCAGGATGATCAGAAATTTGATTAAGAACCAACTATGCTGAAATGATTCAATGCTAGATGATTCAACAGTCCAACGTGATGCCTGCATTACTATGCTTTGAAGACTTCAAAGAACTTGTTTCAGTTAGGCGTTGATGAATAGAGGCAAAAAATCTTAAGCTTGGACACCTGCGGTTAGGAAAGTTCTCTTGATACAGACGTCTTGCTACAGTACTATTGCAGCGTCCCAAACCATACATTAAATGCATGTGTGCTAATTCAGAGTTTGAATACACATGAATATTACCTTCCATTTTTAATAAATGAAACACACAACACAAAATCACTAATAAAATGGGTGAAAATAACTGGTTAAAATACTTAACACAAACATACAGTATCTTTACAGTTTGTTGTTTTATTCAACAATGAGGTGATATTATGCCATCTAATAATGAATGTCCAGCTGATTATTTATGATTTAAAAATGTTAAACAGCTGTTGTTTCAACTATTAATTATTACCAGCTGTTACCAATCAGATACTCATTCCTTATTACAAAACAGCAAAAGCTTTCTGTGTAGTGTAATACCTGAGGAGTCAATTTCATAACTGTTTTAAACATTTAGTTAACTTTGCTTATTATGCTTGTTTTCAGAATTAAATTCTCTACAATCTGTATTAGGAAAAACAATTTGTTTAATGGGCATTTAACAAAGTTATTGGGCATCAAACATTTAAGGCGGTATTTTTGTTATTAGATTATTGGGAAATTTCATACTTTTTTTAAAAAACTGTTCACACTGCAACCTCTAGAGTTGTTTTATTTGATTTTTCAGGTGAATGTCCTTATAAATGCACCTTATTTGAGTTAAAAAGTAAGAAAAAAAATACATTTCAGAATCACTAAATTTCACCAGGTGAACTGAAAACCAAGCAAATTCTTTCGGCAGCCATTACTCACTAATAGGGCGTTTCCGGACCTACCTTTATATAACGTTTTTTTCTTATTTTTAGCTCTAAAATCACGTCTCAAAATATTTTACCATATATCTGACTCGCCCTGTATAAACTGATTTAAATATTCAATGGGTTCATTATATTATTCTTTTTTTCAGATCATATAAAATTGTTAAGGGAATCATTAGATTGCATGTAAATAGGGTTTAAAAAAGTAAATTTCCTATGGAATTTCGAAATATTTTCTACAATAATTTTGTAATTAAATAAAAACAAAATACATTTTTTAGTTTATGTAGGTTCACAACTGATGGTAGGTCTCTCAGTAGATCATGGTAGACTTGTGTTACTGTTGTAGGTAGAGTTAATACTCTTCGACTGACCACCAATGTAAGACTCTACTTCTTTCAGCTGTACAGCTATGATGAGGTAAGACAGAGCAGTCACACTCAATTTTGAGATGAGAGAGCGGTCCAGCGTGAAGATACCTCCCACAGAGAAGCGAACTTTGAGGTGTAAGGTGAGTCTGGAGAAGAGGCTGACCTGCTCCCACAGTTGGATGGGAGTGTCGGGGCGAAGGATGTGATGAGCGAGAAGAGCAGATCGGTTGGCCTCCCGTGCACAAGCATGGCACACGCATATCTGGACGAGCAATGTGATCAGTTCCCAGATACAAGGGATCCAACTCGGTACATATACCAGAACCAGGTTCTATGCCCAGATAAGGTCCTTAAGTATTGATGCATTTTATACACAGCGGTTCCAACCTTAGCAATGATAGTGAGCAGATTATACAGACAGTAGTGAGCGTTGAGATCCCAGACGACGACGTGTAGCTGGGGTTGTGAAGTCGGAACACGGAGTCCAGTCTAGACATAACATCATGAAGTGGCATGTTATTATACTCCATGCTGATGTCTGACAGCTGCGCATTGAGAGCCGAGAATCTGTAGTGAATAATGTCAACTAACACCATCATCTGAGTCATGGGAAGTATAAAAATCGTATAGTTGATAACCCAAAGACAGCCGAATATCAAGAACTTGCCTGGGAGCAGATTAGTAATTATAGCAAGGAACGTCGTCATCCAGCAGAAAAGGAGTAGAAAAAACACAATCTTCTGGTTCCTTAATTTTTCTTGTGTACTCAACTCCTCACCTATGGCTTCAAGTTCATGAAGGATATTGTTGTAGGATCTCCTCCAGTAGAAGTTACAAACAAGGAAAGCCGCGGGCGCTAAATAAAAAGACACAATTGAAGTCTGCCTTACATAATATTCTGAGAGGTCGTCAATTGTAGGCAAGATGCTAGTTGTCTTTAAAGTTGTGCCCAAAGATAAAATCATTCCTATAGCCGTGAAGTACTTGTCAGAGGGGGAGTCAGAAGGGGCTATGCCAAATATACGATATACCCATCGTAGTGGCGTATACAACATCCTTCCAGAATGTGCACTCTTACTATTCTGTAAAATATAAAATTTCGAGATAACAAAACAACGTTTAATACATTGTACTGCATTAGCAGAATAAATACTTCATTCTGTCACTGAAAGTCAATTTTGTACTCATATAACATGCTTTAATGTAATGTATTTGAACAATTGGATTACTCTGTCATCCTATAGCTTCTGGGATCGATTTTTAATAACATTATCATTTATTTAGTGCTAACAAATTGCTTTCATTATAATATAATTTTGTTCCTATACATATCAACTATAGATTGACTGTCGTGTTTGTCTTGACCTGAGCAATATTGTGATGTATATCTGTTTAGAAAGTCACTGACACAGTTATACTGCATCCATTTTTACTCCAGTAAATATAATTTATTAAACAAAATTATACTGTTAAAATATTTTCAAACTTTATAATACCTTTTGCAGAAGACTGTAGATAAGTTTATGCTTTTAGAGATAATGTAACTCAAAGTCATGTAATTAACGTATAGTTATCTTACTTTTAAAATAGCGATTTAAAAATAACAAAACTTAAAAATGGAAAGATGATACTTTTAGTTCGATACAAAATTCTAAAATCATATTACTTTTGGACCCATATGTTTATAAATGCTCCTAATATAATGCATTAATTTACTATCAAGAATTAAGGTTCCTTTTAATATTCTGAGAATATAGTTAAAAATACGGATCTGAAGTGCTGCAGAAAGAATAGAGCATTAGAAAAGTGTATATAAAGATACGAAGTTTACTTGTCTGTTATGGTATTGATTCTCTACCTTTGTTTCTATTGTAAAGTAAATGAGACAGCTTGACGTTATGGAGAATATCTCTTTGAAATGCTGTTTAAGGACCGAAGTATTTTTCAACTGTCTGTTTATAAACCTTTCTACCGCTTTTTCCATTTGTCTGACATTTATCAGAGCATTATTAACAACTCAAAAGTGCGGCAAATAAAACTGACACAAGACGGTGTTCACTATATATAAGTATCCTCACACGACAGATCCATAACAATATTTCTATATAGTATGAATAGTGTGAAAATTACATATGTTCTGTATACTTAGATATAACCTATGTGACAACTAAATATTAGAAGTTTTTACATATTTTTAAATTATATAAATATTTATCTTATATGGTTTCGTTTGCTAAGAAACTTTTTCAACTTTTAAGTAGATTACGTTCTACATAGCCCCGTTAGAATATATAAGTATAATACATTTTATAAATAATTTATAGCTTCAAAAATACATTATAATGAAGCTCATTGATGATAAGTGTCAAACATAAACCAATAGAGCCGTTGGGAGAGATAATATTAATTTTACTATTCGTTTTTAATGATGAACGTTTACAACTTATTATAAAGGTTCTCAAACCATAGTATTTATTAAATTTTTTACTTACAATACTAGAATAACAAAAGTCTCCTTCAGATGTTCAGCATTGATTAGGTTACCATATGTGTCAGCTGAATGCTATATGGACAGTTTCCTTGTACGAACACCCGGTGTGTTCAGTATGTTTGCACTGATTAGGTTACCATTTGTGTCAGCTGAATGCTATAAGGACAGTTTCCTTGTACGAACGCCCGATATGTTCAGTATTTTTGCATTGATTAGGTTACCATTTGTGTCAGATGAATGCTATATGGACAGTTTCCTTGTACGAACACCCGGTGTGTTCAGTATGTTTTGCATTAATTAGGGTACCAAATTTGTCAGCTGAATGCAATATGGACAGATTCCTTGTACGAACACCCGTTGTGTTCCGTATGTTTGCATTGATTAGGTTACCATTTGTGTCAGCTGAATGCTATATGGACAGTTTCCTTGTACGAACACCCGGTGTGTTCAGTATGTTTGCATTGATTAGGTTACCATTTGTGTCAGCTGAATGCTATATGGACAGTTTCCTTGTACGAACACCTGGTGTGTTCAGTATGTTTGCATTGATTAGGTTACCATTTGTGTCAGCTGAATGCTATATGGACAGTTTCCTTGTATGAACACCCGGTGTGTTCAGTATGTTTGCATTGATTAGGTTACCATTTGAGCCAGCGGAATGCTATATGGACAGTTTCCTTGTACGAACACCCGGTGTGTTCAGTATGTCTGCATTGATTAGGTTACCATTTGTGTTAGCTGAATGCTATATAGGCAGTTTCCTTGTACGAAAACCCGGTGTGTTCAGTATGTTTGCATTGATTAGGTTACCATTTGTGTCAGCTGAATGCTATATGGACAGTTTCCTTGTACGAACACCCGGTGTGTTCAGTATGTTTGCATTGATTAGGTTACCATTTGTGTCAGCTGAATGCTATATGGACAGTTTCCTTGTACGAACACCCGGTGTGTTCAGAATGTTTGCATTGATTAGGTTACCATTTGTGTTAGCTGAATGCTATATGGACAGTTTCCTTGTACGAACACCCGGTGTGTTCAGTATGTTTGCATTGATTAGGTTACCATTTGTGTCAGCTGAATGCTATATGGACAGTTTCCTTGTACGAACACCCGGTGTGTTCAGTATGTTTGCATTGATTAGGTTACCATTTGTGTCAGCTGAATGCTATATGGACAGTTTCTTTGTACGAACACCCGGTGTGTTCAGTATGTTTGCATTGATTAGGTTACCATTTGTGTCAGCTGAATGCTATATGGACAGTTTCCTTGTACGAACACCCGGTGTGTTCAGTATGTTTGCATTGATTAGGTTACCATTTGTGTCAGCTGAATGCTATATGGACAGTTTCTTTGTACGAACACACGGTGTGTTCAGTATGTTTGCATTGATTAGGTTACCATTTGTGTCAGCTGAATGCTATATGGACAGTTTCCTTGTGCGAACACCCGGTGTGTTCCTTTTACTGCTCGTTAAAAATATTTTAATTAACCATGAATTATAATTAGTAATGAAATACCGTAGTCATAAGGTTTACTTACGGTCCCTTATAAATGTTAGCAGAAAATTGTATTCCTTGTATTTCATTAAGAACATATCATAAATTTATACCACTATTCTCGAGAAGTAGACGTTTATAAGATTTTCTTCGTAAAATATGCACATTAATATATTTATGAGTTCAATACAATAAAATCTGCCCTGGCATTAACGAAATTAGTTATTAAAGTAACTAGCACGAAAATACACCGATGGTGGCTGGCTGGCTGGTGCGCCTGAATCATCCGTCTACACTCCGCTGTCAAAGCAGTTGCTCGTTTTACGTGTATGGAGAATAATTACTGTTTCCTCTCAACGTATGATGTAATGAACCGTATCGACCCTAATAAATCCATAAGATAAAACAGAAAATTTATTATTTCTAAAACATCAACAAATTTAGTAAACTAATTACCAGGTTTTTTTTATTTTACTTCGTCCTTGCCCTATTACGATTTACTTTCGAAAGTGAAATATCTTCCAATAACTACCCCTAAGTCTCAGGACAGTTCACAACATAAATTTAAAATACTTGGCTACAGCACCACTCTTAAACCAATTCAAAACATAGTTAACTGTCCTTTGCCTCATCACCCATGAACTACCGC
This sequence comes from Homalodisca vitripennis, assembly GCF_021130785.1. Classification (NCBI taxonomy): domain Eukaryota; kingdom Metazoa; phylum Arthropoda; class Insecta; order Hemiptera; family Cicadellidae; genus Homalodisca; species Homalodisca vitripennis. Next base: position 38,181 of record NW_025776861.1, on the reverse strand, counting down.
CACACATTAAAATTACGTGCACCAGTCACGTCACTAGCTGTCTGGTCACTGGCTGAGATTAGTTAGGTATAACAAATGTGCTAAAAAATGAAACAGTATTATTAATATTTTATATGTTTCCAAGATTTAAAAATTGTAAACCAACTCTCAGAGAAATAAATAATAATTTCCCCATCATCACCAAACTAGATAAACAGGCTAAAAGTCACATCTTTTTATATCTGTATATAAGATTTAAGTTGCCTGACGTTGAATCAACAATGTTTGTCTATGACGGTTGGTTTAAGTTTATCTAAGTATTGATTGAGTACTTTTTTAGGGTAAATGTCACTAGTGCTTAAAGAAAAGGCAGGCTGTGTGCTTAAATTAAGTACACAATTATCTAGTTCCAGGCATTCTTATGTCAAATAAAAATCATTGGACCTATCGTCTGATGTACCTGCTTGTCATTAGTGATCCTGTTTGTCTGTCTGACCGCCGTCCAGGAGTGTCCCTTAGACGCCTGAACAGTTGTCATACAAGTCGTTTATAACATTATCTATGATCTAATAAATAGACAATGTAATGAGTAATAAATATAATACATACAACATAATACAAAAATAATACATTTATTGTTCATAATTGCAATCATGTATAGAGAGGATCCTTAACATCTAATAATTATGTGTAAAAATCACTCCCGAGTTTTGACTATTTGTATTAGTTTTTAATTTCAGTTGTTTTATTTGAATTGATATATTTCTACAATATTAAGAAAGAAATATAGAACACGTAAAATGATAAAACATCAAGTACTTTTAAACTAACCTGTATGACAAATTTAGTCGAAGTTTATTAAGAAATGTCCGGAAGAAATATTCTTTATTTGCCGGATCTTGGGGAAATGAGCGCAATTATTACTGTTGGTAAAAATGCTAATTGTGTAATTAAGGAAGTTTCTCCGTTGTAATCTTTTTAGAAAGAAATTAAAAATCCTGTTCTTGGAGCAAGTTCAATTTTTATAGTCTATTATATTAAACGTGTTTCTTTCAGGACAGTTTAATGGGAGTTTCAGTACTCTGTTATGTAAACTCTGCTAAACTAACATTAAGCTATACGTGATCACGTCACTCGATGATAATCACGTGTTATATCTCATATAATGATATAACATGAACTTTTTTAAAAAGCGGAATTCGTCTTATGCAGCTTATGGAATAAAACTTTCTCAGAATTTATCCTATAGTTAGACTTCGAGTAACTTTTCGAAAGTAAAATTTTAATTTACACTGCTGAATTAACAAATTTATGGGGAATAAATATCTTTGACCTTCATATTTTATACTTGGAAACTAACTGGATACTTTCAACTGCAATACTAGACGATATTTTTCGGTTAGAATCACTTAATTAGGATAACTTAAATTAAAAGTGAGGCCAGATCGTCAATTCTCAATATAAAAAATGAAAGACAGGCGCCTATATAGGCCTAGTAGGAAAACAATAACACAATAATGCATAAGATTGTATAGACTAAATTTCGAATTGTAAATTTTGTATGAGTAATGTGCTCACTAGACTAGAAAATGTATTAAAGATCGTAATGCAGTTAATATTACCCTATTCTGTTATGTGTTATAAGTTTTTTAAGTTTAAAATGTTAATCGCAATGACCGTAATAATGTAGTATATGATTTAATACGCTATTATGGTTTTTTATGCACATGCCTATAAAACGATTTTTCTGTAAGACTCAACTGTATAATGAATTTGTTTAATATACTATAAAATAAATGTCTTATATACGTGTAATTCACGTAACACAGCTGATAAATCAACGCTTTTGCGTACTTTTTAATCAACGAGCAACGCAATATTTTCAAGTGACAGTGTCAAACAAAGAATTTTATACCAAAGCAGATATTGAATTTCAAACACTGAAGTTGCAGCCTATCGTTTATTGTCAGGTATTACATAATCAATTAGATAATTATAACTATTATATATATGATATTTATTTTTTATTTCTTACGTATTTATTATTATTAAAGTTGTTATGATGTGTTCCGGTGTGAAGGAAGCGTCAATGTATTACTTGAATTGAATATAACCACTGAAATACTTTTGCCAGGTACTGAATCTTTTATTACACTTGACACATACTATAATACAGGGCATCAAGAATTAACTGCTCTATTATTTTGATGGTTTCTACAGCAACTTACTGATTGCCTCTTTAGGACCGCTATAAAAATAATTGTAAATGAGTGCAGTACAAATTTTAAGATTTATATAACTTTTCTTTTTGTGGGCAACATTGTTACACGATTCCGAAATACCCTAATAAAATTGAAAGATTTGCTTCTGACGTGTAAATCTTCCAATATTCACCTTGTGTGTGATAGATTGTACTCACTTTGTTTGATTTATCGCCGCTTCATCGTAGCTTTGAAATGTTTCTTTTCCAGCACGGCGCTGTGCTCTTACCTGTGCACATTTACATTGTTATTCACTCTTGATAGATTTCTTTGTGTATAGCGTGCGTGATTTATTGCTGCGTTCTTGTAACTTAGAGGGCATTACTTGGAAAAATCAAAAAAAATTATGCAGTAGTTTTCCTTTCTATCTCTATGTCCACGTAACCTATCCTACTGAGGATCCACAGTAGACTAACCGATCCTCATCTGAAAGCTCCCTACATTAAAGGATTGTCAATTACAACTTTTTTCTTATTTCATACTGTCTAATTGATCAGATATTACTAATGCTGAGTTTACTAATGTTAATTTTATCTAATCTGGGCATTTACCAACGTTTAGTGATACAAAACATCGCTGACTTGGTTAGTTCGCTGGCTTGGTTGTCCGGTGACTGCAGATCTATTATAACCTGTATTCTATATATTAGTAGTTATTATTAAAACTGGATTTAATAATAGTGTTTTATTTATATTTATTGTACGTATTTGAGGTAGTGTGCATGAAGTTAACACTTAACATTGTTGTTGTGATTCCTAACAGATGCGTGTCTCAATGCTATGTTGTGATTAGTTTATTTAATCTAGATTGTAGTTATGTAATAGTTTGGTTCGTCTGGGGTAGCTATAATATTGCATATATCGAAACTTATTGTTGCTGGTTTTTTTTCTATGAATTTTAATAATGAAATGAATGATATTGGTCGATATCTCTCATGATGGAATTTCGAGGCGGTCTCTAACCCCAACCCCAAAAACGAAGACATAAATAAGTTATGCATATTTCAATACAAGTGAGTAGTAGGAGATTATTTTTAATGGATCATTAATATTTATCGTTATATGCAAACCACCAGATATTTATCGTTATCTTAGTGGTCATTTCCTGAATATCCACTCAAACCAGAAGCAAGCATAAAGGTCTCTTAAGGACAACAAGCAATGCGAGATTTTTCAGCATATTGTTTATGGCAACAATAAAAATCGTACAGTAAATTAATTTGTAAGCAAAATATAGTCATAATATATACTATAATATTATAAATATAGAAAGTAATCATAAGGAATTTTAGCATGTTAAAAAGGAGTGAAAGAAGTTTCAATGTATAACTTTAACAGAATATGATTGTATACCAATGAAATACTTTTGACTACTACTGAATCTTATGTTACACGGGACATATACTATACATGGCATCAAGATATAACTGTTCTGTTACTTTGATGGTTTGTACAGTAACTTATTGATTGCCTCTTTAGGGCCCCTATAAAAGTAGCTTAATAAAAGGTGCGATTGACTTGACATTATCAATATAACCTCAGTGTACGTGTTTCCCAACTGGTGGAGTGTACAAGTAGAGTAAAATATAATAAATATTTTTACCAGTTATCCAAATATTTAAGATTCTGTTTAAAACAGTACACATTACACGTTACCAAGAGCAGGTTATTGGAATAGAAGTCGTTAACTATTAAACATACTTAGTTTTGGAGGAAGTCTTAAATGAAAATGGTAAAGTGACAGTAACTTCATGAGTCGTGGAATTAATTCCGGTACACTAAAATTTAATCCCTCATGGCACATAACTGTACAGATGGTTTCAAGTAAATCTACTTAGTAGTCAGTTTATAACATATAACTGCATTATTTAAGGTTTTTAATGTATATTACTGGTGATATATGGTTTTAGTTAGTAAGTTATGTAATACAGTTTCTGAAACTCGATTGTTTAAGGGATTTATTACATTGGATATGAGTTTGTTGCAGTACCACTACAGTATGCCCCACGAAATATATTCTTAAAGTGTTATATTTTTTAGTTAAATAGTACTAAATATAAATAATATATTAATTTATTTGTTAGTATAATTGAGTCACAATATATCAATAGTTTTATAAGAATTAATCATTTTCCTAATGTAATATATTACTTAAAACTAATTTGAAGCCGATTTACAGTAAATATTTTACTCAAATACAACACTTCTTTTAATGCCATAATCTTAATGATGGTTTGGAAAGAATAAGGTAAATTTCTTCATTAATATTTAAATTAGTATTAAGTATCTATATTTCTATATTTCTAGACGAATCTCTAACAAAATGGTTACTCTTTAATATATGTGTGTGCATAATTTTCACTTCAAATTTCTAGCGTCTATTTTCCTACAAACTACCAATTTTATTAGTCTTCCATTAGAAAATAACATCTGATAATTAAAATCCTAGAAAATCATCAATGGGTCAAACAGTCCTGTGAGTATTCAACAAGGAAGAAAATTAACCCTTAGCACATATAAGGTAGGAATACGCATACAAAGTGTCCCGACATGTCCTGCGGACAGATAGCCAGGTAATAATACAGAAATAATTTTGACATTTCCCCGGCAAAAAATAAATTGTGCCAGCCTACTGAGCGTGGGCTGCAATTAAGCTTAGCCAAAATGCAGCAGTTGGACAAGCATCATCAGAGAAATTATACTTAAATTTAAAGAAATTAAATTACAATTACAGTCTATAGTATACAATTTAAATATTTCTCGAGTTACTTTGCCATATGATATATTTAAATTTACGTTCATTATGTTAATGTTTACAGCAGTTTTTTTTGAGTAAAAAAAGTTTTCCCTTGAGCTAGGGAAGATATTACAACGAAAAAGAGTACTGTAATGAAGTCTTCTTATAAAATGTGAACAATAAATCTTTAATCTATCATTAGTCATTTTTCATCTATAGATAAACATGTAAAATGTTAAGTTCTCATGTAAATTTACTGGGTTTGTTTACAACTATTTACTCTTTTATTTTCTTGTTGTAATCATGGTTATTTACTGGTAACGCTCAGCCAATAAGCCGAATGTAGCAGTCAGGTGACATGTCTTTTTTCACACAGCGTTAGAACTTTTAAAACAGTTTTGTATTAATAAATACGAAATAACAAAGATGTCTCTTTAAGATTCTCCGGCATCTGGAACAACCATTTCAACGAAAGCTTTACCCTCTATCTTTAAATTTGAACTCTGAAAACACCGGACTTTTAGAATTCTAGCGTTAGGAAGCTTCCAGCCTCCGAATCTGATCGTAATCGGCTATTAAGAAACGACGGCCATATTATCTTTTATCATTTTAGAATTTCTACTCTTAAACACAAGACAAATAAAAGTCAACATTAGTTAAATAGCTAAGGCCCATCTTCGTTGTATTTTTGGGGTTTTAGATCCAACCCAATAGTTTGAAAAATAATTTATAAACACTACCCTAGTCCAAACTAAATATATTTTACATGATTAGAGTTAAAAATTTACAAATTATAAATATTTATTAAAGCTAAGGATTTAATAACAAATTGTATATATCGGTATATTTTTTTATCGTTTACGTATGATATTATACGAAATACGTGGTTTCTACATGTCTCTAGTTTGCAGATGTTCAGTGACAGCTGCCGGTTAGCAAACTAAAGCGTAGTCACGTAATGTTGTTGTTGTTACCGAATAAGTTTGTAATTTCCTATCACATGTGTTTGAATAAAACAGTTCAACACTACTAAATTTAGCATGGGAATTAAAAAGAGTGTTACCTAATTTGTTTTTACCAATAATATTAAATAAATCGATGACTCAGAAATTAACTCTAAATTGTTTAAACTTAACTTGAATAATTAAAGCATTTTCTAAACAGTTGCTTTAATTTTGAGGATATGTAAGGCCATGTCATACCAATTAACCTACATAATTAATTAAAGATCATTATAGAATTAATTATCACATATTAACAAAGTTTCTTTACTTCCCATAGTACCAACCTTGGTGAGGTGTCTAGGTTTGAATAATATTTAATTATTATATTATTGGCATGCCGTATTAACTTTTAAATTTTCACAGCGTGTGCACTAGTAAAGCAACATGAATGTTTAGTTTATTTTTTAATTTAACTTAACATATGAATCTAATAAATAATTGATACTGAAATTATTTACTTCATCCTACTTTCTTTTTTTACTATAAAGTGGTAAGATTTTGTATTTTTTTCTTAAAAACCTAGAAATAATTTCATTTCAAATAAATTTTGCTTTGAAGTTTTACAGTAATATAATACCAGTTATTTATAAAGAATTATAGAAAAAATAAATTAATAAATCTTTAATGAATTTAAATATTTTGTATAACAATTATTATTTGGGCTTTGATTCTTCACACAACCTTTTTAATGAGATAGATTCATTAAAACCGTTTTCATTACATATTACGTATATTGTTCTTACGCGATCGCTGTAAAAATAAATAGAAATATTCCGTCTTATACCATATCGAATTCTTATTTTCAATCTTAAATTAAAAGAAATATTTTGGTGTCATTGTAGTCAGCCATCATTGAACAATAGACTAGATCAAAACTGCCAATGGCATTGGAAGTGAAAAAGGGGCCAAGTTTTATCGTGGTTAGCTAAAGATTTATGAACATCAAACAATATGAACAGGAGACTCAATATCAGCTTTTCACAGTTGGTACTATAATATCATATCTGCTTGAGATCACTGAAAGACATGTATACACTTTATTCAGTTGAAGTCTACGATATTCTATGTAGTTCTACCTCAGGCTGCACGGGGGAAATAAACCGTTTTATATACCACTATGTTGATCATATTAGTCGTGGATAGATTAATCTTTAGCCAGTCTGGTTACAGCTCCCCTTCAACTCAACTGTACAGGTAGATAGTATGATTTGCATTTGCGGTTCAAAACTGTTTTACTGAAGATGGCTCTCTCCAAAAGAGGGTGAAAATGTATTAATGACTTTATTGTGTTAGCAATATTTCGTTGTATTTTAAACTGATGTATATTTTCTGGAACAAAACGTATTAGTTTCATTATTAATTTTGGTACTACCAGCCTGTGGAAGCTTGTGGCTAATTAATCTACCACGTATTAGAACCATCAAATATTACTGTGACCGGCACGAACATATTTCAATGCCATTATATCAGGCGATGTTTCCATGTCTCTGCTGATCACCGGCTGTTCCTTCAAAGACGTGTCTACGGTTACATACTGACTGCTTGGTTTAAACATTCTCTACATAACAAACGAATGAAATTATACGTACTTAAATAATTTTATGACAACAGCTCATAACGTTTGTTTATTTCGACATGTGTAGAGACAAATCATTTATTTTCCATACATTTACAACTCACAACCCTATTGTTGCGGAGTGAAGGGAGGGAGAGAGTCTACTCACAGTAACTATAATCGAACTATTTTCGTGTTGGCTGCTTTAGGACTGAAGTTCAAAAATTTGTCAGTATGTACCACGTATTTTTGTTTTCAAGATATTATATAATTAGTGTATTATTATAGACCTATGTTATAAATTGTAAACATTACCTACAAGGTTACAAATAGGTATGAGTTTCTATATATATATATATATGTTTTGCATAAGAGACATGTTTGTTCTTTCGTATTTATTAATACAAAAACGTTTTAAAAGTTCTAACGGAGTGTGAAAAGGACATGTCACCTCACTGCCACATTCGGCTTATTGGCTGAGCGTTACCAGTATATAATCATGATGACAAAAAGAAAATAAAAGAGTAAATTTACATGAGAACTTAAAATTTTACACGTTTTTTTATAGATAAAAAATGACTAATGATAGATTGAAGATTTATTGTTCACATTTTGTGACAAGATTTCATTACAATACTCTTTTTCGTTGTAATATCTTCCCTAGCTCAAGGGAAATTTGTGAAGATCTTTTTCATTTAAATCTGATGTGAACAGTAACATAATGAACGGAAATATTTTAAAGACATCATATGGCAAATTAACTCGAGAAATATTTCAATTGTACACTATAGACTGTAAATGAATTTAATTTCTTGAAGACAAGTATAATTTCTCTGATGATGCATGTCGAATTGCAGTATTTGGCTAAGCTTAATTGCAGCCCACGGTCAGTAGGCTGGCACAATTTATTTTTTGCCGGGGAAATTTTAAAATTATTTCTGTATTATTACCTGTCTATCTGTCCGCAGGACATGTCTGAACACGTTGTATGCGTACTCCTACCTTGTATGTGCAAAGGGTTAATTTTATCCCTTGTTGAATACTCACAGGACTGTTTGACCCATTGATGATTTTCTAGGATTTTAATTGTCAGATGTTATTGGCTAATGGAAGACTAATAAAATTGGTAGTTTTTAGGAAAATAGACGCTAGAAATTTAAAATGAAAATCATGCACACATATATTAAAGAGTAACCATTTTTAGAGATTCGTCTAGAAATATAGATGTATACTTAATACTAATTTAAATATTAATGAAGAAATTTACCTTATTCTTTGCAAACCATCATGAAGTTTATGGCATTAAAAGAAGTGTTGGATTTGAGTAAAATATTTACTGTAAATCAGCTTAAAATTAGTTATTCAGTAATATATTAAATTAGTAAAATAATTAATTCTTATAAAACTTTTGATATATTGTGACTCAATTATACTAACAAATCAAATAATATATTATTTATATTTAGTGCTATTTAACTAAAAAATATAACATTTTAAGAATATATTTCGTGGGGCATACTGTAGTGGTACTGCATATCAAATTTGAAAAACTGCTAAAAATGTTTCGCCCTCAATTTTTATTATTAGGAAATAATTCAAATTTAAACTGTTGAAACTGATTATTAGCAAACTAATAGATATTTTAAAGAGCTTACCTATCTATTGATTTGAGGCAATAGATATTTTTCTGTTCTTATAATGTATATTTTCCATCCAAGTATTATGTTTTACATACTTATATGCGGTTGACGTTTCAAAGCTAAATAAGTTATCCATTACCTATAACAGAAATATGCCAAATTTACATTCACTATTTCCTTCTAAATTTTAAATCGGATAAATTAAACAACATTTTGTTTAACAATATACTCGCGAGAAAGATATTATTTCATTGAGTCAATGTTTTGTCAACAAAACCACATATTACAAGAGAAAAGCTGGATCCGGGACAACAATCAGCTATCACACTTGGAATCAAATTGTAACCACAACGCTGCCATTTTATCTTTACTTTACATTTAAAAAGTCTCTTTTCTGACGCTTAAACGTTGGATCAAAGCATTCTTTTAATTTTCGTATCAATTTAGATAATTAACGTTGTTGCTCTTATGAACTGTGGTACTATATTTCACGTAAGGTAATTTTACGTACGATTACAATTTGTGTCACGAACAAGGAGTTGATGTAATGTATTAACATATATAACATTTTAACCACCATATAAACTCCATTTATTATTCAATTGTACTATCATTTTTAATGTTATAAACACACAAATGTTATTTTGAATAGCTCCATGGTCATAATAGATCTTTTTTCCTGTTTGTGGTACTATTTAGTTACGTTATGCCGGGACATTTGATACCCTTTGTATCGTTTTATAAACTTCAGAAGGTGTTAAACGTGTTTAAAATGAGTTATACAAAAGCTATATATGCTTTAGCTCAAAATATTAACGGCTAAAATAACATAGAATAACAATTATTTCTTAAAGTTTGTTATTATGGAAGTTTTGAAATGATAACAGGATTTCGGACATTTTTTTCGTTATATGTTACAAAACGTATAACACAATATTCCGAGGATAGGAATCTGTCTCGTTCATCAGGTTATGAGTTGGTAACGTAGTCGTATATGTTGTCATATCTTTAGTCTTCAGAATAAACTTGTACAAACCACGAAATTTGTTCATCTACGAAAACAAATTTACCATTCTCAATTTCTTAAGGATTTAAAATACCGCTTCATTTTACCACACAACAACTCTGAAATATTTTTAAATTTGTGTCTTCTGACAAGAAAGAATCAGCTATGGGGGAGTTATCAGTTCCATATGCGTATCAAAGAAAGATGAAGGAGCAACATTATTATTTAATGCCAATAAGTGTATTTGCCTCAGAGTGGCGTCATCACTTTATCCAGCTATTGCAGCGTAATAACTCATACTGATGGTTAGTGAATAATTTATTATCATCTCTTTTGAATCAGAAACGAGATATATTGAGATCTTTCATTTCTCTCTGGGATTTGCTTGAAGGAATACAGGTACACATAATACAATATAAGTACACATTTACATATATTGTGAACACAAAATTATATACCTGTGTGTTTTCACGGCAGATGAGTTTATATTTTCAGAAGAATATCATTTTTATCCTCGTTACTTGGACGATCGTGTATTAATTAGTGACATTTTTATAAACGAAAGTTTAAATAATAAATGTTTGTCTGAAGAGATCCAAAGAAAGTCGGAAACTTAAAAATAAAACCTTAACGTCGTTTCAACCCCGTAGAATATTTGAAGAGGCAGTCTCATTGCCTCATCAGATGCAGAAAACTCTATTCCTCTACCGTGCTTAGATATCTTGTCAGAAACATTGTAGTGCTCTCAGTTGTTCACCTTAGCAATATCTGGATCTCAAAAGAAACTTATACTAAATGCAATTTATATTTTGACATGGTACTGACTTATATACAATATTTAAATCTAATAAATACATTAACTACTTATTAATATATTCTTTTAGCATTAAACTTCGTTATGTGTATAGTTTTGCTCTTCCATCATTTTCGAACATTTTAATAGCGTAATTATGCATTATTTTCGATTCTAATATCATCTGCGTAGCAAGCATTAGTGAAGGAATATGTTCTTTCACACATACTTCAACCTTTAAATTTTTGAGAATTATATGTGGGCTACTGTCAGAAATACTGGAGGTACAGCCAGTACCTAACAGCATGAGATGCAAGGCAACTCTCATCCGCAAAAACATAAAAAAATATATACCAGTAATAACAATTTAATATGTTACAAATACATAAGTTAAATACTTTTACTTTGAATTAGACCTATATCATTTTTATATTTATATTTACAAAATACCTCCCTCTTTGGTGAGTTCTTTAATATAATTTAATTCTCCCCCTCATGATAACACGTAGTTAAAGTAGTAACTGAAGTCTTATAGGAAAAGTTATGGTTTTTATTTCTTAGATTCCTTTACTAATTCAAGACTATCAGCATGAAAAATTCTTTAATATGTAAAATATATTGAAAAGATACGTTTATAATTAGAAAAAGTAATAAATATACATGTAAAAGTAATTCAAAAACTCTGTACTCACAATCAGAAGTTACGTTACTATCACCTATAGAGACATTACGCAACGCAGCTATTTTACTCTTGAATATCAGTCACACATGACAGTATCGCAAGCGGAATCAAGATGTGAGCCTCTCAAGTTGTAGCACTTGTTACTACAAAGGATCTGGTACCGTTCAAGTTTTGCTTGAGTTATTTGGAGTAACGTTGGTAAATACTTTTCAACTTCCGGCCAATGTAAATAACCTTTGGTCACAGGTTTTTCCGGTATCTGTAGTCTGTTGAAAGATTACGATACACATGAGTTAAATTTAATCATTTAAGGATACTGAGAAGTTTAAATACAAACTATGTTCTTTTGGGAATAGCAAGCTAGTCAATATCTATGTATTAAGAAAAATGTTTAGTTTTTCTATTTGTCATAACACATACGTGTCCAGAATTTCAACTTGTTAAACATGGGGAAGTTCAAGAATATTACGTTGGGAGTAAGGGAGTAAGGGCATTGTCTTTTATATGGTAACCGACTTGGCAACCAGAAAATCTCAGAATAAAATATTTATGTTAATAAACTGAATTAAAATATAAGAAATTGTAATATGTGACATCTTAGAAATGTATGTTACTCAAAAAAGGTCTGGCATATTTTTACCTTGCGGGAATACTTCTACTTACTTTACTTTTCTTACTACACCTACTTTATATACTTCTTTATATATTTCTTTATTTACTATCTTGTTTGCTTGTTGTTCTCTAACAAAAAATGCGGTTAAATAAAATATTTGCCTCTAAATTGTATAATATATTTAAATGTACCGGATTGACCTGATATCCTTTTTTGTATATGATCGGAAAAGGGTGCATAAATATCAAAGATAATTCAGTAGTATGGTTATTACGAGTTTATTAATAGACGAATAGTTCCAATACGTTATGATATCCGGCCATATTGCAAGTGGCTTATTGGTTTCAGATCAGTATCCCCATATTGTGCCTTAATGCATTACATTAACAATCAATATACTAATAGTACATTACTACAGAGACGTGTACATATATGTATCGTGTACGTGTTGAAGAACTTAATATTTTGATAAAATGTTAAGAAAATAACCACAAATGCAGTTTATATATACTCGTAAAAAATAAGATCATGTTAATAATGTATCCCTTTAATACTGAAAATTAAAATACTAAATGTTAAACACGATTAACACGTATAATACAGTCTTGAATCAATGATGTAGGCTTAAAACATAGTATTTAAATCTCCCATCTCTCGTAAGCCTATATAAAAATGTTGATCTTGCATTACGCTGGAATTTAAAAAAAATTACGCTTTTTATTATTAAGGAATTGGAATTCCTTCAATTAGCAAAATTATTCAGTAAACTTTTCAATTAGGGATATAAGTCTAGAAATAACGAAGATATACTGTATTTTATAATCTGAATTCCAAGGGAAGTATAATAGAGGCAAGGAATCGGGAAAATTACTTCCACACTTAAACTAAATTCCAAATGATCCCATATTTATCAATGTTTATGGAAAATGAAACTTTAATGCCACTGAATTTGTCTTAATAATAAAATATACAAAGTTTCTCATTCCTAGTACATTAACATATAACTATTACTATTTTAGACCTAAGTGAGCGTTTAAATGAAAAGCTGGGATAAAATTCGAAAATATTGTAACTGTCTAAGCTTCGCAATATTTATTTCAAATGATAACCTTACACAGTTAACAATACGAAATATATATATAACGCGTAGCTACGTCACTGCGAACAGACTTCCTCATAGGTCAAGTTATGGTTTTCTATGTTTTAGTATTCTTTACGAATTAAAAACTAAAGGCACTTAAAATTCTTTAAAATGTAAAACATATAGAATTTTACTTTAATACCCAATAAAGTTACAAGATATATATGTTTGATAGTACATTTATATATATATATATATATATATATATATATATATATATATATTATGGAAACTATAATATAAAAAAAGTTTATAATAAATGTCGCTTCCTTACGTTATAGCATACTTCTTGACATACTCTTTAATAGCCAATTAAATTTCTTTGAACTACACTGGTATGTACTCATTACATACTTTCAACAAATGCTTATCACTTAGAAATATGTCATCTCATTCTACGTGTATTTAAGGACAAAATTTTCAAAATTACAAAATAACTAGCGAGATGTATGAAAGTTAGGCGAATGTTCCCAATTTCTTCTACCGCCTTTATTGTTAAAGACTGTGCTAGTGCATGCTCATTTCTTCATCTGCCAAAGATGTTTTGACCAAGACTATATGGATATCTATGATGTGTTGCTTATTGATCAAAATTTGGCTAGCTGAACCGACTTGTATTGTTTTAGTAGAGCCGTTGAAGTGCTGTTTTAAACAGTTCAATAGTAGGTAACTAGATCATAAGATTGCTAGTATTGCCAACTATATTCCAACACACTATCTCTAAAATGAGTCATGAAAAGGAAATAAACACTATTTTCCGTACCATTGAAGACACACACTAACAAGTTTAAAAATAAATCATAATACTGCAAATACTTACGATATCTTACGAATAGAATCTTACGATAAGAAGACTAAAAGCTGAAAAATATCAACTGACTGAGACAACAAAACAAAACTCGTCTGCAAATAAATCTTTCGTTGTTCTGCATTTCTTAAACTTGTGAATCTTTATTTACATACAAACAGGATTTTCTTCTCTATAGCAGTTTGGAAGATGGTCTTGAATGTTTTATAGGACAGTTTATCTCAAATCTATATTTATTGCTCCTAAACCTTCGGAAGAGAAGTATGTAAAGTGGAACATCTTTTTACAGGTTTCTAAACACTTTCGTTATTTATTAACTCATGGTTATAAATTATAATTACCTACTCTATGATTAAAACCCTAACTAAACGGGATTTAAGTTTAGTTGGATGTAGGGAAGGATGGTGAAATGAATAATACCTTATTTAGTCTCAGTGTATATTATTGAAAGTCTAATGACATTTATAAATAGGTAATTGTTTCATATATACTACAAATCTAAAATTTTCTTTCTCCAAGTTCAATATGCAATACATGATTCTCAGAAATACAGTTTTTCTATTAGTAATTTAGAACATAATTACTGTATATTACAAAAATATGGTTCTAGTCTCAGAGGAATAATAAATATAATATATCGAGCGTATTGGATATACTTGGACTCTACTCTACGCTAATATCTCTGTGCTAATGAAAATTACATTTCAAATAGATTATCTATAATCAACTTCATATAAAAATATCATAATTTAAATAAATACATAAATTAACAATATAATCAAAAACCGTCTTTTTCATCTTGCAAAGGCAACCGTTTGAACATTTATGTATACCAATATCTGAGTTGGAGGATACATAGATACATACTAACTATAATTTATTATGATGAGCCGTTAAACAGGTGAACAAGTTTTCACGCCTTGTTAATAGCTAAGTCAATTTTTATTTAGTACTACATTGTATCAAAGCAATGGGCAGTGGAAGAATGTTAATGAAAACAGTGTCATCTTCAGAAAAATCCTTCTTTGCCCTAATAAACTCTTTAAGTAAAATTTAACGCTAATATTAGAAAATAATTGTAATTGAATTTCCACGCTGAACGTTTTAGAGCGTCGTCATTCCTTTTCTCTGCGCTCAAATCTATGTTATTAGTTTTCTGAAAAACAAATAAAATGGTAATATTTGTAAATAGGGTGGGAATAATCAATAAAAGTTCTCGATTTTCCCAACAATTATTCTATCATGCTCTACTAGGGTTCATTTCTGCCTACATTCCAATTGAACCCACACTTGGTACAGCAAAACTGATGTGTTATTTAAACCTTACTTATGTACAGAAGCGCAATATTGTTATCAGCAAATGTCCACATATTTGGCTGCAAGAGTAGATGAATAGGTCTAGTCAACTTCAGTGGATGGCAGTTTGAATTGGAGAGGCCCCATAAGTGTTAAGGGCTGTTGTAAACTAGACATATGCCTGCACTCCCCTGCCTGCTTTGGCTGAAAACGCTGGTATAGAGCTTAATTCTTCTAGAAGACATGGCAGAATAAAGCCAAAAATCTTTTTTCATTGATCTTGACAAGTGACAGCCCACACCCCAACCTTACCCATCCAAAATATTCTGTCAGGCCACTTAGGTGCAATTTAAACCTTCTTTTCCTAAGAGACCAAAAAACCAATAAAAAATTTCCTCACAGAACAAACCTACTGGGAACTGAAAATTATCTATAAAAGGCGCGTAGTGGAGGATGATTTATTTGTCAGTAATAGAGTATAAATATCGAATATCGTAATCATATGTATACTTTCAAGGGTTTGGTACGATAATATTAGAAAAACTTGTCTAAGACAACTAACTTATCTATAATGGTTCAGATTTATACATTTATTTATTCTACTAATATCCTTTATACCGTATAAAGAAACGAGAGTACAACTGTACGATGACTCTTTCATACACACATATTATTTTAAAAAGTAAAAACTGAAAAATGTATCATGTTTATAGTAAGCAGGAGCCAGTTATTTAGGAATAGACATTTAATGTTATACATTAAACATTAAAATTAATATTACAAATTTAAGTTATGGAATATAAGTTTGCAAATCACGTGATAAAGTGTTTAGACCATAAGTCAGTTATTACACAACTTAATTTTTAACGCGTTCTTTAAAAATCTAGTATATTTTAATAAGGAGATATTTAAAAATGATTCATTTAATTGATTAATTGACATTGTAAACACAGAATTTTTCAATATAATTGAACATCAGTAATTAAGTGCTATTTAAAACCGGAACTGATTGGACATTAAACCGTAACTAAACTAATCAATGGTTTATCGAACCAATGCAACATGAGCTTGTAATGTTTTATTGCAATATGTTGAATGAACGCTGAGTTCAGCACAGTTTATGTGGTGCAAATTTGTTCGCGCTATATAAATTAGTACTGAGTTAACGTGTCGTAATATTTCCATGGTTCAACGGTTTCATGGTACAGGTATGATGCCAATATGATCACACAAAACGTATAAACTGCACTCGCTATGACAAAAAAGAATAAATACTTAGTTATTATAAACATAATCTTAGTGAGCAGGGAGTTTATTCATAATGTTAATGAATAACCTAAATGTAGCGATACTAATGAAAAAATAGTACGTATGAACTTTATTGGCTATGAAAGGTCAGTTTTACTAGTTTCTGATGAACGAAATACGATTTATATTTCTCTTTAACAAATATATATACAGGGTGTTCTGAAAAAAGGTGCCCATAAGTCAGGGCGTGATTCCTCACATCAAAATAAGAAAAAAAGGTCTAATTAACATAGGTCCGAAAATGCTTAGTTACCAAGTTATACAGGGTGAAAGATTTCATCTGAATTTCAGTTCCCCTGCTGCAACGAAGCCCTACGGGTATTTGTTGGCTGTTAATTAAGATGTACAATTTAGCGTACTTTATGTAAAATGAACTGAAAAATTGAATAAAACCGTTTCCAGACCTGTAGCTACAGTAATTTTTAAGATATGTGACGAAATACGCGAAACTTGGTCCCGAAAAAACAAGTTACATTTAGGTTTTAAGCAGATTTACTATGTTAAATGTACAATAAACACAAAATATTTTTTCACGGTACTTGTAGAAAATTTAATTTCGAAGAGAAAGATGTAAAATAAGTCTATAATAGACAAACGCAAACTTTAAAAAATAATCCTTAATTACATACAAAACGCATGAAAAATAGACAAAATCTGTTAAGCTCTCTACAAATGTAATATTGAAATTAAAACAGCTGTTTTATTAAAATATTTGATTTGAGAAACAAAATAATTTCTATTTAAAAACATATGTTTTAACAATGTAACATTGTTTATAATAATTTAAATAAACATTACAAGCAGCTATTTTTCCATTGCTCATTAAGTGCGTGTGTTGGTCTGTACTTTAATACAAGTTAGTGCGAGTGCCGTTGAAGTTAATTTTTGATAGCTAATAATATCTTATTCATCATGGCAGGTAATATGAATATTATGTACACTAATGGTGAAATGGCAGACATGCATTTAATGTACGGTCTTGCACATTGCAACAGTCGTCAGGCTAGACGACTCTATCAGGAACATTTTCCTCATAGACAGTTACCGACTCATAAAATGTTTTCTTCCATTCATAGAAGGCTAAGCGAGACGGGAACCTTTAAATCTGGAAAAGTTGGTAGATCAGGACGACCACGTACAACGTGTACAGCTGAATTGGAGGAGGGCGTGTTGGACGAAATAGAGAATCATCCTGGAAGAAGTACTAGAGAACTAGCCTTGGATTTCGGTGTTAGTAATTCAATTGTCTGGAAGATTTTACACGAGCAGCAGTTGCATTCTTATCACTATCAAAGGGTCCAGGCTCTTTTGCCTCGAGATTACTTTCCTTGTGTTCAGCTATGCCAATGGCTTATCCAAAGGTGCAGAAATCCACATTTTTTAAATTAAATTATCTTTACTGATGAAGCAAAATTTTCAAGAATGGCTATTCTTAACACCCACAATACTCACATGTGGGCAATTGAAAATCCACGTGCTATTTCAGAGAACCGTCACCAATATCAGTTTTCTATAAACGTATGGGCTGCTATTCTGGGTGATAAAATTTTTATTAGTTTTTTACCTGATACGCTCAATGGTGAAAATTATTTACATTTCTTGACGACTAATCTGAATGAGTTACTCGAAGATGTGCCACTATACACACGCAACAACATGTGGTTCATGCAGGATGGAGCTCCAGCTCATTACACATTACAAGTAAGAGAATTTTTAAATGAAGCATATCCAAACAGATGGATTGGTCGAGGAGCCCCAGTAGCATGGCCTGCAAGGTCACCTGACCTCAATCCTCTAGACTTTTTCTTATGGGGACATTTAAAGACGCTTGTCTACGACTCGCCTGTGGATACCATAGAAGAGTTGCGAATAAGGATTGTTAACGGGATTCAAAGGATACGTGAGACACCTGGGATCTTCGAAAGAGTTCGGCAGTCTATGAGAAGATGGCTGGATGCTTGTATTTTGAATGAGGGGAAACATTTTGAACATCTACTGTGACGTGGTTAGTTTTTTAGGACAAGTGTAACTTTTTTGTTGAATGATAATTCAGATAACTTTTTTATGTATGATAATGTATGATTGTTAAAAATATTTACTTGATAAAAAATAATAGTAACTCATTAATTTGTTTTAATAAAACAGCTGTTTTAATTTCAATATTACATTTGTAGAGAGCTTAACAGATTTTGTCTATTTTTCATGCGTTTTGTATGTAATTAAGGATTATTTTTTAAAGTTTGCGTTTGTCTATTATAGACTTATTTTACATCTTTCTCTTCGAAATTAAATTTTCTACAAGTACCGTGAAAAAATATTTTGTGTTTATTGTACATTTAACATAGTAAATCTGCTTAAAACCTAAATGTAACTTGTTTTTCGGGACCAAGTTTCGCGTATTTCGTCACATATCTTAAAAATTACTGTAGCTACAGGTCTGGAAACGGTTTTATTCAATTTTTCAGTTCATTTTACATAAAGTACGCTAAATTGTACATCTTAATTAACAGCCAACAAATACCCGTAGGGCTTCGTTGCAGCAGGGGAACTGAAATTCAGACGAAATCTTTCACCCTGTATAACTTGGTAACTAAGCATTTTCGGACCTATGTTAATTAGACCTTTTTTTCTTATTTTGATGTGAGGAATCACGCCCTGACTTATGGGCACCTTTTTTCAGAACACCCTGTATATAACAAATTACACCTATTTTGTTTAAATATATATAATTTTAAAGTTTCGGAAATTTTTTTATTATTTATAGATTTTTCATTAATGTACTTGAAAACAGTAAGTAGATGTTTTCTCTTTATTTTCATATATATATATATATATATATATATATATATATTACTTTAACAATACATTTAATATAGATAATATATAAATTTTACACTTTCATTCTTAAGACTCGTGATTGGTACATTATACACAGATTTTCCATTAATATTTATGGTTCTGAGAAGTGATAGGAACATTTAGGATTTTATTTATAGGTCTGTTTATGGTATTTTAGGCAGAATTTAAATTCTAATTTTTGATGTCTTTGTAAGTGGAATAGTAGTGACAATATATTATCTATTATATATCATAACCGTAAGGATTATACATAAACAGCTATCTGATCCTGTAAAATACCGTTCTCCAAATTTTACACGTATATGTGAACTTCTAGTTCACACAAAAAATACAAAGTTTCCTCTTTCTGAGTGTGCAGTAAAGTACCTTTTGTATTTGTTACAGTTCTAGCAAACTCCAAACTACTTGCGGAAATGCTTTCAGTCAATAAACCATTTGCTGACCGGCTAGTTAGACACCCAACGGTGCTCCCATACTGTTCATGATAACTATACTGTTATCATAATGTTCAGTCGGTATGATTATGATAACAAACTTGTAATATACTGATATTCCCAAATAATAATTATTTTATTATCATTTAAAATAATGATAAAATAAAATAATTCAAATTTAAATTTAGTTACACATTTTTAATCTCGTTATCCATACTGTTATATAACATTCTAACGGTGTCTCTCCATATTTTCGTGAGTGTGAGATATTAAATTACGTAGGGCAGAATCTACCATTCGATGGTACAAAATAACTAAACGACCGTCTAAAGTAATTTCTTTCAATAAGAGGGATATCTCTCAATCGATACGTGTTTCTAAATATTCTTAAACGTATTCTGAACACCTTATTGTGCCTAGTGACTCCAACGTGTCTTTTATTCCCCTTCTTAATTTTGGCTTCGTTTCCTATTTGTCCAATATAGGTGCCTGCCACTCTCTTTTTATTATGATAATCAACAGTAACCACGGTTTTAATCTAAGCTATACTATTTAAGAAATTCAATTCAATACATGACATCTAGTATTACAGTTGAAAATACCAGCAATCTATATGTCCTTTTTTCTCGGAGACCGGTCGCCCATGACCGGATACTCCGATGGTTTACCAAATTATTTTTATCAATACCAACATTGCAATTTAAACTTAACGTAGTTTTCATCAGCCCTGGATAATAAAACTCTTTCTGAGATACATTGTGGATCTTATTTTTATTGCTCAAACAAAGTAACACCTGGTATTGTGATCAATCGCAAACTATTTACTAGTTGAAGTTAAAAATTTGACATTAAATTGTTAATAAGTGACATTAATTTTTAAATCTTTTACAATATATGTTCAAGTCATATATGATTTATCAGGTATTGTGTTTGTTTTAATAGATTAGATTTACATACTATTAAGGCAGACACTGATGCTGATCATAAAATAATAGTTTTACTGTACCTGTTACAGTTTTGGCAGATGTTGCCACGAGCAAGACGGCTATAAATCTTAATATGTTATTACATAATATTATATAAGTAGTGTTGATTTCAGTTTGTGACAGTTAAAGTTTCTGACAGTAGAACAGGCTATATGTCAACGTAGTAACCAATATAAAACTGTAAATATGTGTATTATTGCTCAACGATATAAACTTAGTGATAGCGTGTAATGTATATCTGCAAAGAATTGCATGTTTACATTGATATATACCTGTAAAATTTATATATTCATCTAAAAATCACATATTATTAAGTAATTTAGTATTTTAAAATAGTAATGTGGTTATAAAGAACTAAAGATTGTAATAAATATTTTTTCAAGCAGTTTACAATACAATTTCTTGATTTTTTTGAAAATATTTAAAAACATATTTTTAAAAAAATTGCCTCATAAATCAGTTTCTTGATTTCCTCAATAAAAAAACGGGACGTTAACCAGAATATTGCTATCAGAGTTATTACATACTACACTTTATTGTTTTTTTTTTCATGAAATACAGGTTGTCACCTAGAATTGAGAAGTTTAAAACCAAGCACATTAATTACCGGAGAAAGCACTTAAAAGCAAGATTGTAACGTAAGTGGCAATAAAATATGGTGATAGTATAACTGATTTATCCTAATATTTGGAATAACTTTGAATCCAGTTAAGGCCAGTTACAGATTGACAAATTAATTAAAAATGGTAAATATTAAGTTATACAAAATACATTAAATACAATAATTAAACATCATAAAATTCCGGGTTACGAACAACTGGATATTTCAGTACACGAAGTTAGGTCTGAGTCTACAGGAAATACCAAGTGTGTGTGATACTGCGGTATCTGAAGTTTGTAGTGTGTTTGTTACAGTTCTGGCAAGCTCTGCGTTCCTTGCGAAATTGCTTTTAGCCCATAAATCATATGAGGGCCGGATGGTCCGGTATTTTCTGGTGCTCTGATAAAATCCAAAATTTGAACACACGGTATAGAAGTATGCCCATTTAAATGTATTGAAAACCGCCTAAAACTTATATTGCTGTCATACAACGTGTCGCTTCAGGGCGAGATAGTAACTTATTAGACAATTAGGCCTGGAAGCAAGGAGGTGTCAAATGTTCAGTGAAATATGCCGATACATCGCAGCTTGGCTGCGGTCTTGCTAATTACATCATCCATAATATATTACATGTCTCGTATCCTTCCACTATCACATGATGCATGCTTGATTACATATCAGTATAATGATGATTATGTTTACTTGGTAGCCCAATTTTCCAACTAATTAGTAATGTAACTGATTTTGTAACCTTATAGGTATTTACTTCTAGTTAATTACATTTTACAGGAACTTTCAATTAATATTTCAAAACCTTAGAGACCAAGACGGGAAGATTTCCTACTTTAAAGACCAGTAGAGCGTAATTTGATGGGGTTTTTTAAATAAAAATAACCCACTATTCATATCAGTTATTGTAAGAATGTCCAAGTATCATTTAATAGAAATCAGTTTAATGGTTTCCACGTGAAAATGAAACAAACAAGCAAAGAAAATTTACGTTTATAATGTGTTATTAGGATAAACAAATAAAACCGTTAATCCAGTCAACTATACTGTGATATCATTATTGCAACATCGTGAATTATTATTGACCGGTAGTTTTATATTTCAATTAAAGATGAAACATATCATTAGTTTACAGCATTGGAACACTAAACAGTTTGAGCATTACATTCGAGATAAATATAATGCAACGTGTTTTCCTTTACACCGGAATCTTTACTTAGAACACAAAATACACAAAAATGTTCCTATAGTACACGCACTTGAACAGAGCAATATTGAACACCTACCTACTACATTCAGAAAATATACCAACTAACAAGTGAGTAAATTAATATATATATATATCACAACCAGAGTAAAAAAAGTAAAACAAAGTCCTGTACATCACAGAATACAAACTATTAGTATGAGTAAAAATATTAATATAATTCATTGACTCGAAGTTTCTATGGATATTTGTTCTAGTATTTATCTTACAGTTATTATGAGCCAATAGATTATCAAAAATATAATTTTTGTTTGGTTCATTATAACTGTTACGTATGACTCAACTAGTTTCATCACTCATACATACAAACAATTTGAAAGAACCTTTATAATCCCAAACTTCTCTTTCCAAAAAGGTGTATTCTTAAGTTCGTGGTAAAGAATAAATTAATTCATGATAAAAATTAAAGGATCCTCAAGGAATAACAATTTTTTTACTAGAAAATTGATACAAATTTACATAATGATTTAAAAATAATTCTTGGACAAATTTTGAGTTATGAAAATTGTTAAGATATGAATATTGAAACAATTCATCTATCTTTCCAGCACTTTGCAATTTTATTTGCAAACTATTAAATAAAAGTCGCTTAAGTACATTTTACATTACAAGAGAGTCGACATATTTTTAAACTTACTTTCCCAGAATCTAAAACATTGACACACTCCTCGAACCACAAACTAAGTTTACTACTACTGTACCTAATATGAATGATCATCATATCCTGTCATCTAACAGCTGCAAGGGAACGGAAGTTGGTATACTCTCACTGGCGTTATTGTCTACTGAGCGTGAAAACCGTGAAGTCGTTTAAAGCACAAGTTAATTATTAATGCTAGCATATCCCGTTCAGCATTCCTGTAACGCATTTGGGTGTATGGAATATGTAAGCACGTAACCCTTGGAGTAATATTAAATAAATAATATAATATGCTTAGTTATTTCATACTAGATTGGTGATATGACGAACCCAATAGTTGGAAAGTTATTTACTTCATAATACAGTACTTTCTCAACTTAAACACTCCGAACTTGTAATATGTTAATTATTGTAATAGTTACGCAATTTTTATAAAAATAAGAACATGGTGGTACACTAGTTATTAAATAATGTCTGTCTATTAATCATGTCTGTAAACATAGTAAGATGAAATAACTCTTACTAAGACTACTTAGAGCTACTATTGGAAATATTTATAAGATATCAATTAATTATTTATAATTATTATCAATATTGTAATTACTTGAAAACTCAAAACATTTTTGTTTGTTTTGTAGTTTTTTCTTCTTTTTCGCTTCATGATGACTGATAACCATTTATTTTCCAAACTCGAACGGCTGCTATCTTGAAACTTTATATGGAGAAGCACCTAAACTTATTATTGACAGCTATCTTCAATATTTACAACTCCTAAACTTAATTTATGGAGACTGTAGAACAAAGCAGCCAAAAATCACAAAAGTTTTCTAATCTAACTGATTCACTTTATCACAAACTCCAAACTTTTTGTGGCAAAACTTGCTGTTGGGAGATAAAATTATTACTTAATTTAAACGAACTAGTTATATATTGCAGTTACGCATCGTGAGTTCAACTTCAGATAGTATTTACTAAGCTTTGTAATTCTGCAAACATACAAGTTTGTTTACTTTGAGTTTGGTACATGAATACCAACTGTGCTTGGTTACAGTCTGGAGCCTAGAATCAATTTGCATTTTATTTGCTGGCAACTTGGTCTTGTGATAGAGGAATTTATCTAAGGACTAATACTGTTAAACATTTTAGTTTTAATAATTATTTAGGTTATTTAATTCTAAAATTTCATTTGATGAGATAATTTTAGGATTTACATATATTAGGAGTTTAATATAACTATAAATGTGATTCTTATAGTTTCAGTTCATCGTTTCTGTATCAACATTTGGAATCTGACGCTGTCCAAGACTTTACTTCAGTCATTTTTGTTTCAAGATATCTGAAGAGAAAGAAGGTGAACTGGAGCTATATTAACATTCAAATTTAATCAACTTTTCCTACCATAGCTATGTTATGTGTAAATAACTCGGTTCCACAACTTGCTTAGGGATGTCTGACACATCGTAGTGCACTCGATTTTTCACTTATTGGGACAATGAGACTGCCAATTCACCGAATTATAGGTGTCTGTGATGTTTTAAACAATGTAAAGTTTCCTTTTGACCTTCTTCGTCGCGTACTTTCTTTAGATCTCTTTAAAGGAATATGACTCCAGATTTCAGGAGTCAAGTCTGAGACAGCCTTAGATACCAGTTGCTTCTATAAAAAGAAGAGGAAATGAAGCGAAGTAATCATTCAACTTTAATGAAATCTTCCTATCTATAGCTTTGTTAATTGTAGAAACTTTGTTACTCTATCATGCTTATATATCATGTCAGAACATCGTAGTGCACTGAATAGTGCACTTCCTGAGACAATGAAACTGCTACTTTACCTATTCATATATGTCTCTAATGCCAAAACTATGTAAAGGTTTCGTTTTTAGTTTCTTCATCTCCAACTTTCTCTGGATCTCATCAAAGGACTCCAGATTCCAGGAGACAAGTGTGATACAGCATGAGATACCACATTCTGCAATAAAAGAAAGATGAACTGGGGAAAATGTTAAATTCAAATGTAATCAATCCTTCTTACCATAGCTATGTCATACTGTCAATAATGCAATTCCAAAAATGTTATTAAATTATCTATGATGCACTCAACTAAAACTTCTTACTTATATTTGGACAACTGCCAAATAAAACAATTATTTCTCTTAGGGATCACATTTATGAGACATTATAATACAACTTCGTTTCTGTCAAACAATCTAAATCCCGATTTTGAAATTAATAAGTGTATATACAGCATAAATGTATTTACACATAAACTACCTGTTTATATAGTCTCTGCACACTTAGCACACTTAATATATCAACAATTATGCTATCTAATAAAATAATTTACATTATATACAAAGTCTTATTCCGTTTCATAGTAAAAGTTCAAAAGTTCATAGTAAAAAGTTTCATAGTAATAGCTGAAATCTGGACCGAAGATTTAAGGCCATAAGATATATGAAATTTTTCTATATACACATATGTAAGCACGTAACACTTGAAGTAATATAAAATAAAATAAAATAATAAGTTTATTACTAATATAATAAAGTTATTTATCTCATAATACTTTCAAAACTTAAAAACTCCTAAATTTTACAAGAATAACTGTTATACATAATAGTTACGCAAGGTTTAAAAAATGTGTCTGTTATTTAGCGTCATCAGGCACTTATACTACGTGTTGCCGTCCCTTATATTATACATTACTTACATCCTACTGAAAACGTAAATTTCTATTGTAACATAAGACATGAGGGCTCAAGAAAAATATCAGATTTATGAATTTCAAGGGTACATATGTTGCGCAATTCATGAAAATTTGTCAGATTTATTAGCTAGTCAAATATAAAATATAGATGAGTATTACCTATCACTGGAAAGATTTAAGGTGATAAATCAATATCTTAAATGAAAACTAAAATGGGATTGTACACGTGTAGTGAAAAGTAATAGTATTTGTTACATTTAAAATAAATTTTAAAACGCCTTAATCTTCAGATAATGATAAGTACAAAGATTACATAACGCATTAAATTATGCCAAACGTTATTCCAATAGATACACAATAATTTAAATTAAATTTACATTCTTTGGCGAGTAAAAGAATTTACACTTTTGGATCCGATCCAAAAACTCTAAAGTGTTGTGACGGACGGAGTGGGGAATAAATGGCGACACATTTTTTTTTTATTTTTGTTTGAGTTATTTACTGGCCTCAATCAGAACTGAGGAAAGTTAAACTTGCAGGATACTTGTTTATATTTCCTTAATGTACATCCTAGAACAATTTACGACTTGTGCTAGTAATTTTAAATTCTGAGTCCTTCCTTTAAACTTTAAAGAAGAAAGTTTATACTAATGAGCATTGTCAACGTGCATTATTGCAAATTCAGTATTATTATATGTTCCGTTTTTAAGAACGTATCTTTGGAGTTAAATTTGGAAACTTGATACTTCTGAGCGTGATACTTATTTATATTTTATATATTGAAAGCAACTTTTATAGTATTACAACCCTGTTCTATCAGAAAAACTTTATTTGAAGCCATCTTAGCCATTAATAAATAGTATTAACTTTATACAATTACCTAAGAAAGATTTCATTGAGCACTAATATGTCAATTATGTCTGTATGTTTTTACTTAAATTTTAAAAGATTAGCCTTTGACTACTGTTGTGAACGTCAGCTGTTTATCTTATTATATAAATGACCTTTAGGTTCCCTAAAAAATGTAGGAGTATACCACACCACACGTCTGACATAACAAGCCTCTATGAGTTTTCATGCATAATTTACAAGTCTATAACTCATTTTATTCTTATATTCACCGGATTGTAAAATGTCACGTGATTGTACTCAATTTGATTTATATATAAAAGTTTGAAAAAGAGAGAGAGAGAGAGAGAGAGAGAGAGAGAGAGAGAGAGAGAGAGATTTATAACCTTATTCCTGAATATTATGTTAAATAGATAGTATTTATGGTCTGTGAAGGAACCAGGATTTTTCCGGACATTTGCCATCGTTCAGTGCAACAAGAAATCAGTAACACTACGTTTAGAGATCTGCAATCTGATCTCTTCTTCAGGTAAAGAACTAACCTAATACATAATTACAAACTAGGTTAAAAAGAAACAAATCTTACCAATGCGTTGTGACACGCCTAAGTCAGGAATTACAACTATCACGTTGTTTGTCAACTACGATTACTCTAAAAACATGGACTTAATACAAAACTATACACCACACCAATTATTAAACTGAGTTAAGGAATACCGGTCACAATACGTCTACATTCGTCAACTAACCACCTACGACTGACCAGAGGACACTGGCCAATGGCAATCGTCACGGCAGAAAAAAAATCATGTTTTCTTCACAATCATTCCATCGTCAAAAATAAGCTTCCAACAAAGAACTTAGGGTCTAATGCTACGTGCAATTTTTTCTAGAAATATCGAATAATATTCACCTCGGTGAAAGGGCTATTGTAGACTAATTATACGCCATCTCAGTTTCGGAGAATGGTGTTGTTCTGCCTGTTAAACAGATATTAGTAATATCAATACCTGGAGCGTAATATGCCAACTAATTATTACGAGATTAAAAATTCGCCAGCCCGAATAATTAACGTTGTTGTGGACAAGTGGTTTATTTAATCACAATTTCAGTTTCGTATTTACATTAAAACACCTCATCAGGATTACAAATAGTCATTACTATGTAATCCACTATTCAATTACACTACATTGAACCAGAAATGCTGTTTAACCTACTGTATAATAAATATTTAATTATATTTTAAAACATTATTTTACAACTATAATGGTTACAGATCTATGAGGATGTTACTTCTTTAAATACATAAAAAAGGATTTTCAACAAATATTCTTTGTTTTCTGCTTTATATCCTTGGTGGAAGTAGGTGGGTTTTTAATGGAAAACCTTTAGATACTTTATTGTGGAAGTATCTAAGAAATGTCTTTTCCATTAAAATTTATTGTGGAAGTATCTAAGAAATGTCTTTTCCATTAAAATATTCTTTGTATTGTTTTCCAAAAAATATTAAAAAATTGTCATACAAATTTTCTATGTATTTTTTTTAGACAATATTAAAACATTGAGTGTGGAAATAAAAAAGAGAAAACCCGTTCCTCTAGTTCCAAGTTAACTTCAAATCCTTCATCATCATTATATCTCTGTGTAACAAGAAGTATCGTGTGTTCTCTTTCTTCGTTTTACTTAACATGGCATATATTTCGTGAAATAGACGAAGGTTATTAAATATATTGGAATATATCCAAGACATTATTTAAGCTATTACTTGTAGCTACACAATCCGTGGTTTTCTCGAAGTAGTTTCTCTTAATGCTGCAGTTAACCCCAGGCAACTGGTTAAACTCTCATGCAAGCCAAAACTACGAACAGGTGTGGAAACACCTGGAAGTTTAAACGTGTTAACTGCCGCCGGACCGGAAACTCCTTTCCCCTTCCTCTCTTCATCAGCACAAAGTCTCTACAATGTCAACTCACAGTTACAAATGTTGACACCACCACATATCTTTGTATCACAATATTATTAAATTACTACTAAAAATAGAACTAGTTGTGAATCACGATAAATGTAAGTATACCTGTACATCTTTCAGAACAAGCTTCACTACTATATTTAATTTAGTGTAAAATAAGAAATATTCCGCCATGCTTTATATGTAAATGTCTACCTAGAACTAACAGGAAGGCTTTCTTTTTAAATGCACCATTCATGAAACATATAACTAAATAATGAATAACAACACAATATTAAAATATTAAATCATCACTTGGTAGTTGTTACTTTTATTCTTTTATGAATGAAAAATATTTAGAGATTAATAGTTTTCTTTTATCCCAGCAATTATTAATTGGTGCTGTTGTATTCGTATCCAAATAATTTAAATAGATAATGGAGTTCTAATTGTACATTGCTGCGTGTTACATAAATTGACAAACTTACGTTTGGAGAACAAGAGTTCATTTCTTTTAGTACAAGTTATAAAATACGCTACGAAACAATACGCGTACTGTTCTACGTGTACTTGTGAAGTGGAATAAATTCCGGTTTCTTGAGTTCAACATGAAGGAGGAAAAATGTATTCAGAACAAATGTACGTATTAAAGAAATACCTTTGTCACTCATTGTCACTAACCAACTTGTGATTTATTCACAAACTTTGGAATTTATAAATTTATGTTACTTCAGAAAGTACAAAAAACAAAGCAATCATCCTTGCATTACCTCCAATGACTCATGCCGCTTTTGGTGTATTGATAAGTGGGAGTGAGGATCCAAATATTTAGAATTAATAACGCACTAATCGGGAAATCACATGGTGCTAACGTAGGATGGAATACATTAGTTTCGGATATCTAAAAAGCTAAATCTATTTATATTTTGACGTTGGTGGAATTCTAATTTGCTTGAAAATTATCCAATAAACGCAAATTAAATTTCACTTTTCACTTCTATGATTTTGTGTTCAAAACTTTTGTAAGCTATTTTGAAATACTACGTATATCATTGTCTAATAATTCTTAAATGAAAAGCTCGTTATTACTTCTATTTCTGTAATCCGCTTATAACGTTAATATTTAATTGCGACATCCGATTCATGATTCGATCGGTTGCCAATACTTAATGATATGCCAGATGTTTACGCAAATAACTAATATAGCAGAGTTTATTGTTAGTTTTATCATATTTGTGAATAGCTTTTGTAATTTACTTCCAATCTCCTTGTCATGGTTATACGTGCCTGTATTAGAGTGTTGATATCACCAAGGATTGTATGATAATTTCCTAGCGTCATGTGTAGATCATGATATATTTAGTGTCAAAATTAAAGTCGTTAATTACAGGTAAAAACTATTTAACAGGTTTCTTTCTATCCTAATTTTATGGTATTGTTATTAACAAATGTCTCCAGCATTTTTATATATGTAAATAAGTTCCCCTATATGTAATGCACATAAAATTAATGTTCTATTTTTATAATCATGATGTCTTGGAGTTTCCAAATACTGTATTTTTTTCAATTTTGATAACCAAATTGCACTTAAAACTCTAAAACATTTGATTTAGTATACACAAAAGTCATACTTTGTACCTCTTTGGAAAAACTTTAATATCTTATCAGAATAATTGAAATTTTTTAGAATACTTAGGTATTGGTATTGGCATCCTCAGAGGAATAATTTGATCATGATGACCATTTTTAGAACTTCTAGGAAACGAAACTTTGCTACAAACTATAGGAAACTCTAGCACAAATTCACACAACCATAGCCGTTTAGGAGTAATTGGCTGAGCGTTAGAAATTACCTGATGTTCGTGAGCTAGAAAACTATTAATTTTTGTTGGTTTCCATGAATGCCTGTCTATATCTTCGTTCGCACAATATCTCAAAAACGAATTAGCGTATATACTTGAAATTGAACCTAAAGATTTATTTCTAAAGATAAACGCTGGGTTTGATTATGGTCCTTGAATATATAATATATATATGGTAATTTCAGTATTATATTTCATAATTTTAATGTGCACCCACAGCAAAAGCAACGATAGTGTTACTGTATTAAGTAGAAAACTGTATGGAAGGCCAATTATATTAGCTTCAGAAAGCAGAACGTCGGAGTAGTACAATAGTTTAGGGATTTTACGTACCTTGTAAAGCAGGGAACGTTGCCAAACTGCGACGTAAAATAACTGTGACTTTATATCTGGCATGGGTTTTGGCAGCTGTTGCCACATGGGCATGTGTTACAAAACCATGAGATGAGCAGAAATACAATAATTAAATATTTTTGACCAGTTAATATTATCATCATGACAAAGTAACGTTAGTTGATAGAGATAAACACGTCTTCCTCCACTGTGCGATGAATCCGGATCCAATAATAGATGTGGGTAGTCGATAGTATTAACCAGAATTCAAATTTTTATGCAGATATAAATCAATCGGTGCCGTTATTTCCACAAATAGAATTTGAAGTCTGACATTTACGTTTAATAAAGTCAAAAATGTATAGTAAAAATGTTATTACATTTTTGAAAAAATTATGTTCATAGTTTAACATTTTTTATTCTCTGCAAACAAATTAATTTACTATTAATTTGTCTTTTGCTTTATTTATTTGTTAACTCGTTCTTTGCCCTTTCTTACCTAGCTATTGATATAAATAAACGTTTGATTTACAATTATTATTGAGTTTATTTGTCACATGTATGATACAGGGTTTCGTGAATTATACTGCCATGGGCACATAACAAAATTATATCTAACATAGATAAGGTTGTGTTGCATGTTATATTTGAATTTATACAAAATAGGTTCGAATTGTAAAAGATTTGGAATCATAAATAGGGTAGATCTTACTTGAGTTCAAATCCAGTTTTACTTTGTGTGTTCCATTGACACTTATTCATCTTCCAATCATCCTTGTCGGTTTTAGTGTGGATTTAATACTGGTAGTAGTAACTCTTGAAGATCTGTGAGTTCTGGTTGCCATCCAATATTCAAGTGTTCATTATCTAGTATATGTCTATTCTGTTTTTTTTTAACAAAAATCGAGATTTACCAATTTACCACAAACAATAAAATATATGACTGTATTTAATAACTCAAATGTTGATTAACTTTGATGAAAAAAAGGTTCTTCACAGTCTCATATTAAGCCAGCATTCAAATGAATAAAATTCCATTATTTTAAAGTCACCAGCTGATCTAAATTCACTTTATAACTCCAGGTGTTGTAAACTTACTTTGCATAACAATCTCCTTGATATTAAGATTTAATGTATTCTGTGGTATTTGGTCTAAATAAATTACTTTATTTTATCTGATGATTCAATTTTACAATATTTTATGTATTTCTATCTTATATGTATGATAATTTATTTTATGTAAGTTTTTAGCTCTATAATAGATTGCTAGTTTATCTTAATTTTAAAATCTACTGATTTATATACATTTATTGTAAGATATCAAAATTGTACGGGTGTATGTTATTCTTCTTGTATGGATTCCTGTGTGTATACATATGTGGTATAAACACCTTTAGTTATTTATTAATCTTTTATAAACGGACATAACATAATATGAACTATTAACTTTTCAAAACAAAAATTTAATAGTACATTGGTTGAACATTTATTTAACGTGTATTTATATGTATAAATTTCCTTTTGGAATTAATTTCATATTGGATACAATTTATGCATTTATTTACTTAAAGAAATCAAGATATGATAATTTAAGGATTTTAAATGTTTTACGCGGGATATATTTCTTCAATGTCATTTAAAAAATACTTAGTTCAATTTCAGTTTCAACTATTTTTTTTATTTTACTGGCCTACAAAATTATATGTGACACTATGGTAACACTGAAAAACTCGGGAGCAGAACCACAAATCTACGGGTGTGTAACATGCTACATGTTACAATGTTAAACTGCTGTACTTGTATGTCTATAGGTTTTTTTATTTTTTTTTATTAGCTCGTTGCCATCATGGATACCCTTAAAATGAATGTAAAAATATTCACTGAATGTCATGCACCATCACAGAGTTGCCTATAAATAAATAATCACTGTGCAATATTTCAAGTTTGTAGATTAGTTAGTTATCCAGATATCATTCAGACTAACAAATTAAATGTTTCTAAGCCCTCGAATGATACGCTTCGCTTAAAACTCAGCTAACTAGGTGTATAGATTCATGGAAAGGAGTTAGAATTCAGAGTACTCCCGTGTTCAGACTGGACTTGGAAAGCACTTTTAGTTCTCGTGTAGTTCTAGTAAAAAGCCTTAATTTAGTAATGGTAGAAATACATTTTTTCCAGCTTCTTCTTATTGGAAACTAAATGCTTAATATATGATCAAAACACTCCAATAAAGTACAATTTTTTATAGTGAGCACGAAAGGCCTCACAAAAATAAAAAATTGTCATTAAGCAATTGTAGAAATGTTTATTCAAAAAAACAATGATAATACTATAAAATGGTATATAAATAATTTAGTATCCAGAAACTACCACTTTCAATAACAAACCGGTTTCTACAGCAACATATTACTATTAAGTTGTAAAATAGGACAGCCATGTAAGGATGCACATTTATATACCGATACGTAATTAGGCATGAGTCACGTGATAGTGGAAGGATGCGAGACGCCATATACTATGGATGAGGTAATTAGCAAGATCACAGTCAGGCTACGATGTATCGTGCTCATACATGTATCACTGAACATTTGACACCTCCTTGCTTCCAGGCCTGATTGTCTGATCAGATACTATCTCGTCCTGGAGCCACACGGCAAAAGACAGCAAAATATGACTTAGGCGCTTGTTACTAACTCAATGTAATACAATGTAGTTTCATTGTCGCAACAAATATAGAATATTTATTCCGCCATAACTGTTACAGTTATCTTTCAAGCTTAAAGTTGCAGATTTGTATATGGTCATTATATGGTGACATTGTATACGATTTATTTTTTATGATATAAAGAGAAAATATGGTGTTTAATTTAAAAACAGTCAAATAAAAAATCGGTTTAGTAAATTTTACATCACGCCTTAATTATTGCAAATATTAGTCTATCGTGAAATGAACAGATTACAAAAAAATTACGCTGTAACGAACCGGAATTCACCAAGTATTACAATCACCTTCTTTTTTGTACATAGGCTAGATCATATTGTTTAAAATAGTACTATATAAAATGTAATAAACCTTAATACTTTTGCTCATCTTCTCGTATATATTTTTACATGTGTGCATAATATAATATAGTAATATAAATAATTTTATATATATATATATTTATATACATAAATTAATTAAATATAGTTTATTGTTATATATTTTATCTATACAAATTTTCAAAACTATATAACATCTAATAAAATGGATGATATTTCTTGTTATAATGCTCTACAAAATATATGTTTAGAGTGTTTTGCGATGTTTAACGTGTTCACAGGACATACCTATGAGTGTGGCACCATGTTTATATCACGTGCGTGATAAAATTACAGTCACAAAGCTTTCGTTCCGTACCTTCCCGTCACATTACAAAATAAACTCGCTTTATCTCCACTGAGTTATAGGACTATATTCCTCAAATTATAATTGGACAGACGTTTGTGTTATTGTTTATTTCACCCACATAATATGTTAATAGATATGTTTCACGATAACAAAGTAAAAACATATCTTTTATTGTTAATTAATTGATGTGAATCAATGACTTTTGAAATTTTCAATATATACTTTTTTTGAGTGTTATAGTTTAAAATAAGAAGGAATAAATAAGATGGCAAACCATTACTTCATACATGGACAGCGTAA
This sequence comes from Homalodisca vitripennis, assembly GCF_021130785.1. Taxonomy (NCBI): domain Eukaryota; kingdom Metazoa; phylum Arthropoda; class Insecta; order Hemiptera; family Cicadellidae; genus Homalodisca; species Homalodisca vitripennis. The sequence continues at coordinate 3,173 of NW_025776861.1, read as the reverse complement.
TCACTTAAGTGAATTAAACTAGCACCAAAATAAAACTGAGAGTATTGAGCGTTGTTTTGATGCTCAGTTTATTATATTCTGCTCATAAAGGAATAGGCTAAAAAAGTAAAAAATAATAAAGATCACCCATGATTAAAATATGCTAAAATTGGAAACAGCTATTACCAATAAAACAGTGCCTGCTGAGTTACTGAGAAATTTCCTGACTACAAGTACCTATAAATATAATTGTACTACTAATTAATAAATATTACTAAAAAGTGTAAAATTGACGAGATAATAAGAATCATCCTTCGTCTACATTACACTTGGTTTTTTTGATGTCGAAACGAAGGAAATAGTACGTTTGAGCTTCTGCGTCTCCGCCTCTTCTGAAATTGAAAAAATTGAATGAAAATTCCTTTATTTAAACAGGCAAAGATAAAGCCGTATGACCCTTTCTTACGCTTAACCTGTGACAAGAAGAGATTAAGAAATACACTTAAATGAAATTTACCTTAATAATTATATTTAATAACACAGGGAGGTTAATATATTATTTTAAGACGAAAATTTAAATTTTACACACTAATAATCTAAAAAATCTTGTAAAACTTAAAAACATATCAAAAGTTGTGTTTTTTGAGTCTTTTCAGAAGGATTTAGTGAAATATAATATGGAACTGAACTCATCATTCTCACTTAAATTATCCTATCCAACCAGTACGTATGTTTTATAGTAAATTAAGTGCATAAGAGGTGACCAAAAGTACAAAAATAATTATTGAAAGCTGCAATAACGGCCTTCTTTGCTGATAAAACATCTTAATTCAGTCCGTTTTCATTTGAAATAGGGTTTTATGTTACAAATGACAATTTACGAACGTTTTTAGGGAAAAATCATCTAACCTAAAATTTTACAGAAATGTAGTTTTATCCCAAATATCTTCATAATGAAGCAGAGAGTGTTTCAAATTAATAAATAAACCTTATCCTTCAGATCTGATAATAATAATTTATTATAACGCAATGTAACGTATGGTAACAGCATTAATGTCTGGGATTAATGACTGACTCACCTTACTTTCTTATAATAACATGATCTTAATGTCATAATCCTGAATACTACTCTAACGAAATCTTAAAATACCGACATAATATTACTAATAAAAATATCACCCCTAACTGGATGATCACAAATCATGCCTCTACAAACTTGACGAACACGAAGTTGATGAACACGAACCCGCCCTAAAATATCCCAAAACTAATTAGCTTTCAGCGACGATAATCTATATATATAAAAATGAACGTTTGTATGTTTGTCCTTTATGGAATCGTGAACTATTGGACCGATCATGATGAAAAATTTGTACGTATATGTATTTTTCCACGGAGAAGGTTTATAAGCTATGCCCATCCCTTTCCCGATTCAGGATTTCGCCCCACTGGTTACAGAAATACCCATAAGAAATGCATTGCAGCAAAACATATGTTAACGTTCTTTTCAAATTTTTTAATCAGCTGTTCCTTTGTAAAACATATATTACACTTATAGTTTTAAAGCATAGAGTAAGCTTAAGAGAAACGACAAATTTTGTTTAAACTGTTTTTTGCCAATCACTGTTAAACATAGACTTTATTATCCAGATAATACAATTCAAATTTGACGTAAAAAATTCACCTTTAACTGCAATATTTATTTAATATAAAACCATGCTCCATGCTTGATCAGAAGAGTAATGCAGATATCATAATTACTATCTTACGTTTGGCTACCAAATATAAAGAATGTTATAAAATCAACCTTAGTTGTTTTTTTTGACAGAAGTATGGTTCTCAAAACTCCGTGTGTACATATTCTCTCGATCGAGACAACAAAGCAAGCTCAATCGTGGCATCGGAGATATAACTAATTTAATCTAAAATTTATTATAGTAAAAAAAAAATTTACTAAGTAATATAAGGACTTCGGTTCTTAAGATTTGCGTGCGAAGCCGTGGGTAACAGCTAGATAGAGGCAGGAATATGGTACATACCTTCATAATACGCCCAAGAGGCTCACGATGGATACGACTATCAATTATCTCAGCAATGTTTAGAATGTGATAGAAAAAGAATAAGTGAATATAGTGTACTGTTTTCAACGGGAAATTGCGTGCGAAGCCGCGGGCAACTTTTGCAAAAAATTATTGAAATGCGCAGCAAAGCGCGCCGGGCCCGCTAGTAATTCATAAACCAAAAAGTACTTACCAGAAGGGTAAACCAATGTGTAACTTCAATGTTGTTTATAATTATAGGAAAATGAAAAGGGTAGAAACTGAACTACTTTTATTTTTTTATGTACAGTATATTAGTAGCCTATTAATCTAAAAAAAGATTAGGCTTTAAAGTATTATAATACGTAAAAACTAATACTTACGGATAGAGCTCCCGGGATCCATCTTCTTAGCTTTGGCAGACGAATTTGTTTAAGGGATATCGCCACATTTATATAATAAATGGGTTTTTAATTTAGATAAGAAATAAAAATGTTTTATTATTTTATCATAAAGTACTGTTTTACAACTTAATGATGGAAATTTCTACAGGTTGTTCAAGAAATTACCACTTTGGTCAATAAAATTCCATAAAAAATCCTAACTCCAATAAATAGTGCTGTTATCTCACATTGTTTATTATATTTCATGCCTTCCGTAATATGAGATATATAAGGAGGACTTACGTAAAGACCAAGATCGCAAAAATGGAATTTAGATTTATCCACTAGCACGAAAACAACAGTGAGACTGATGTCTAATCTCCGACAATATCATTGTTCTATCCTTAGTGCTTGGAAATGAAATGAGTCTTTTACTCATCCTGAGGACTGATAGTGCAAGCAGTATAATTTCCTATACAAACTTCTATAAACATATACGTTATTAAAATAACTTTCCTATAGTCCACTTTCATATCTTAGCAACGGAATAATGATTAGTACTAATGTTATTATAGCAGTTATTGCATTAACTATAGCACCTCGTGCTATCAGTTTTACTAAAACTAACCGTAGAAGTTACGGTCACAATTTCGTTGGGTGGCAAGCCAATATTTCTCTTTGTGCAGAGGTTTATTAAACTGTTTTATGAATTACACATAATAAGCTTACTATGTTATATAATTTTGTAAACTTTATATTCCATAAATTATAA
>NW_025776860.1:0-72438 GCF_021130785.1 Homalodisca vitripennis | reverse complement strand
ATCACTGCTCTGATGGATTAGAATTAACAATACATTCATACACTGTGCATACTGTTACACATTATTGATTACAAGAAGATGATTATGTACCCGTATGTGACACTACACAAATATATTTTGTTTACGTATTGACTTGCGTACAAATTGCGTTGGTAATTAATCTTGCTATTCATGTGAAAGTCTACAGCATTTATCGGAAATAAACCAACATTACCAATAATGAACAAGATGTCACTATTAGCATTTAAAGTGTTATTAAATAGTGGGAAAGAGATTGATTAATTTATATGATGTGAAAAGAAATATTATCTATTACTTAGACTTCACTTATTAAACAATGTTCGCTACAAATGGCGTGATACCTTGATATCCAGCAAAGGGATATTTTGGAACTTGAGGTTATTTGGTGAAACACTCTCTATATAAATCCTGTATATTGGAATATACTTAATTAAATTGCAGTTTTGGACTTATAAGTTACACGTACTTACAAATAATTATTCCAGGAGAAAGGTGGCCTTGTATTGGGTTTATAGTTCTCAGTTAACTGTGTACTGAGTACATCAAAAGCCGATTTGTTAGAAATAGTTTGGGTCTATATGTCCAGTTATTACGGAGAGTGTTTTTTTTGTGGTGTGGAGTTTTCCATAGCTACTAAGGCTGTTGCCAGCCATATTCGAGTGTTCTGTCCCTATGTTCCAAGGATTATATGACTTATGTATAATGTATGTCCCTTTGCTTATCTATGAGGGAATGTTGAAAGAAAGCCTCCCAACATAGAGGGTGGCCATTCAACGTGAAAATCTTATCACTCCAGTAACAAGTGCAAAAGCTATTTTTGGACAATGAGCAATAAGAGATATTTCGCCTCTTGCTTTAAGTGAAAAAATTTACTATCATATACTTCTAAAGTCATTTTAGATTTACAAATATTTTAAAAAACACCACCTCCAAATTCAGATTATGTAATTGAAGTACAGTTCTCAAACATCTAAAGCTTCGAAATACATACCATATACGTTTTAGGATTTAATCATTAAGATTTGTCAAATTTTTACTAAACTAGAATTAGCTTTTATTGAAATAACTAAAATTCAATTCTATTTTAATTATTAATGAATTTGGAATATAGATATGAGACCTAAATATTCTTGGGGCCACTAACTTGTATACCTAGATACAAGACTTATCCCTAATGCAAAATTTTAAGGTAATTCCATACCAGTTCTTATCACTATCTTGCTGATCACATCTGGAATGATAACATCAATGTTTTAGTTTAAGAGGAACTCTTGTTATAATATAATTTAGTATTAACAACAATATAATCGGATTAAATAAAAATATATTACAATATAAAGAAATAATATAATTTATTTTGAATGAAGTTAATGTCTGAAATATTAATATTTTATTTAAGAAAGCAAATGCACAAACTACTTGTTAATTAACTACTAAAACATTCCAGGACACTAATAATACTACATAACTTGAATGCAGCAAAACCAAACCTCTAAAATTTTATCTAAAATAACTGAACACTTAACATGTAAAAAATGAGTTGGTTTTTGCTTTAAAAAATATCTGCTTCCTACTGTGCATTAATACTCATTTTCTTAAATGCGATATGCTCATAATACATATTATATTTGAAATGAAAAATAAGAAATATCATGCCGATGTTCAATCTAGATCAAATTTGAAATTTTATGATTTAGATTCTTCAAAGATTCTGAAAACCACAGGATATATATATTGCGCTATATTCAGGTTATAACTCGTTAAGAACTAATACGATTATATACTCTCAGTTCCATTGCTATGTTTTATAATACAGTGATTTGTGTCATTGCTAATTAATTTGCATTTTGTAACTTCTTATAAGTAATCCGGTTAAGAAACGAACAAAATGTTTTATATTAAATGCGTTTATATCATAATTTTTTTTGACAGTATTTAATTTAAGTTCAAAATAAAATGGCACGATTGCACAAGCTTAAAAATAAAATATGTAGAGCCAGAAAATGAAAATTTCTTTAATACTTTCCATTTAATAATATCCTGCTTCATTATAAAATTAACTATACCCGAAATATAACAGTTTGATGTTAATACGATTACAAATAAAAGCGTGATTACCTCAAATATTACATACATATAATTATCTTATGGTAATATATTACAATTTATAGCTGTCGTAAATAATAAATGTTCATAATAGAAATAATCTACAAATTCATACACATTTATACTTAAAAGTTTGGTAAAAACAATGTTTTGGTTTAATCGTTGACTATTTTGTTAATTTTAGCCTATTTGACATAAAGTATCATTTAGCATTATTACATTATTATTACTGTGTAGAATCCCTAGGAATTAACACAATACGCAATATACACAAACCATTGTAAATATTTAGCTCGTATGCATTTATCGTACTCACATCCACACTCCGGCTGTATATTAGGAGTCGAAAAGAATAATTATGATAGAGCGTTATCATTTGACACAAACGGCCATTGGAGGGAATATGAACATGTTTACTACTGTCTATTTAACAACATTGCATTTCTCTGGAATAGTTTCAGTATTTAAATACTACAGAAATTATAAAATTGTAGTAATATCAATGCCATCTAACAATATAAAACGTATTAAGTTTCACAATTTTGGGAATTAACTAACTATCATGCTAATTGATTGTAGATTCCTGTCTTAAAGAATTATTATAATCCTGGACAAATAATTTTACCAGTGCCTTACAGAGATATAGTTAATTTGTTTTACCGTCTATTTTGGCAATCAAACTACTGTTTATATTCGCGTCTCATCAAATGAATCAGTTGATTCAGTCTACTAAGCAAACTATTGTTCACCATCCCTAAACTAATCAGCAAAATTAGCTAATCAGTGTGTGTATCCATCCAGCTAGTAGCAAATGTAATTCCGACCTTGTCACATCACTAATTGGAAAGTCATTAAAGTATGCATCACCCGATTGTTTTGCTACTCAATGCAGTCCAAAGTGCACTTTATAGATTTCATAAAGGTTTTATAGTCAAATTGAAGATTAAAACTGAATTATTTAACGTTATACATCAGATTGAATAGGAAACAATCTGAATATTTTAACAGTACATACATGTATAGTTGCAACCTATGAAATATTTTATGTATTTTAAATAACGAATGACTAGCAGTATAAATATATAATCCACAAAGAACAACCTCATTTCTTTCCACATTACAAATATAATATTTCCTATATTACCAATGCAACGTTGTAATTTTACATTTGTACTTAGTATAGAGTTTAAACTACAGTTCTGGATATTAAATATCATTATCGGTACATGATATTTTATTCGATATCGTAATACTCAGAACTTACAAATCTATGCCTATACCTTGAAAATACGCTAATCTAATTAATTAAAACATAACTGCTCCAATTATGAACCACTTCAAAAAATAATGTAGATGAAAATAAAGGCTTCAATCCGTATTTGTATAAAGTAGTTTTCAATATAAGTTATCAAAAGTCTGAAGCCTATGCACCACCTCCAAAGTTTGGCGATGAGAATAGTTTTATTCTGAAACAGCAGTTTATTCAGTAACATGCAAATAATTATCGACGAAAGTTATCAGTTTTAATATAGTATTATTTTGAAACAGCACTGGCTCGTTCAGTGATATACAGGTAAGGAATATATAGTAGGTTTAAAGGTATGTTTTTACTTGAAGTATTGTGATACAGATCCTCCACTTCGTGCCTAATGTAAAAGATAAAATTATGATTCTGGTAATATGGTTTTATATAGTTTAACTAATATGTAGTAATTATGATAAATATTATACAATCTTACAATATATCTAGTATAATAAAATCTCTACATATAAAAATGTAAGCCCTTACTCTAGAACTTATTAATAATTCTCAAATGTACCAATATAACAGAAAGTTGAAATATTTGCACATATATCAATTGTTCCACTAAACAGAAATCCGAAAACACTTTCATAAAGATCCATAGCCAAAGGCATTTGTATTCAAGCTAAATACTCATAGATACGGATTGAAATTGCTTTTGAGAATCATAGAAGAACTATATTTTGTTTTTAAATTTTCCGAGAGTTTAGAATTATGAAATCTCACACATATGTACCTCATGATCTCAACGGAGAAGCAAATATTTTTCATGCGTATCAACCAACCACAGGGGCTGAAATAAAATAGGATTCCCTGAGAGGACTAATTGTTTTGTTTTCCTCCTTTCCATTAAACTAGTAGGATGACATTTTAGACAGACATACCTCATGATGTTTAGAGAAAAACAACGGCATTTTCATATGAAATATAACCCTTCCATTTATACATATAAAGGGTTGCAGTCTTTTAAGAACTTATCGTCTTAATGTCCTAAAAAATGAAATTTTCCACAAATTTATATCGTTAAACAAAGACAACTTTTTATTAAAACTTACTAATCTGTAGGGGCGTAAATAGGTTAATCTAAATTAAAACAAAAAAATTTGCGAGGTCTTTCGTGTTCGAGTGACACATCATTAGACCCACATAACTTAAATAAAAGTGGTTACAATAATAAAGTAATACATTTTTACTTAAATAAAAACACATGTCATTAAAAATACAATGCGATGTATTTTATAACAGAAAAGTATGTCTTCGTATATTAAAAAAACTATGTTGGTATTTAATTCATTTGAAAAAATGTAATGGTCAATTAAAAGAGGCCCAGGTTCATTATTTAGTAAATTACTTTAGATCTTTTTTTTAATGGTTTAGAACACTTTCTGTATAGAGAAATTATCAATTTTTAATCCATTTTAATAATTATCATGTAAAAACAGTGTGCGGTTTCAATTTCATGCAATTCCAACGCCGATCTTTCTTCTTGTTGGTATTTTAAAACATTCTATATGTTTCCTAACTGGCTTTTTTGCTTTCTTATTGTTTGGCCAATGTATTTAAAATCACAATTTTCTTAGGGGAAGAACCAGCCCAAGATTTGCTGCCTGCAGACCAGCGTGTTCAACAAGTAGGTGCACCCCTAATAAATCCAAATTTAAATGCTAGTGTTTACACTAGTAAAGATAGATATACTACGTGGTATGTACACAAACTAGTGTCAATGAGTACTAGGACACCTAGAGAAGACATTGTAACTAGGTTGCCTGGAGTGAAAAATGTAGCCAAAGGCTTGACTAATGCTGTAGATTTCTGGGGATTTTATTTCCCTGATAATTTGATTGAAGAAATAGTGCTCTATTCAAACCAACATCTTACAGTCATATAGCCGTGGTGTGAGAGATATTTCCCAGACATTGAGATTAAAGCAGTTTTGGCGTTCTCTACATGGCGGGGGTGAAGAAAGGGAATCATATCAATATAGATGAGCTGTGGAAAGATAATGTCACCACTCCAGAGTTTATTTAAGCCTTAATTTCAAAAAGGCGGTTCAAAATAATAGTTTCAAGCCTTAAGATTTGATAACAAAACCACCAGGGTTGCTCGAAAATCAGAGGACAATTTAGCCCCAATCCGTAAATATTTGTTCAAAAATGTACAGATGAATACACTATAAGCGAGTATGCAACGGTAGACGAGATGCTGGAGGCTTTTCGGGGTAGTTTGCAAATTTAGGGTTTATATACCAAATAAACCTGATAAATATGGCATCAAAGTGTACGCACTTTGTGATGCCAGAACATTTTACACAGCTAAGCTAGAGGTTTATTTGGTAAAAGCAACCTCATGGACCGTTTTTTGTACCAAAAAAATGATGCTCATAGTGTTGTAATGCGCCTTATAGAGCCCATTGACAGAACAGGGCGGAATGCCACTATGGATAATTTCCTTAACCAGTGTACCGTTAGCCAACAACTTGTTTATGAACCATAGATTGACCATAGTCGGGACTATAAGAAAAACAAACCTCAACTTCCAACAGAGCTAACATCCATTGAAGGACGTCTAATAGGTAGTTCAGTTTTTGCATTTGTGGAAACTACCCAACAAATGTCTTATGTGCCAAGAAAGAGTAAAAATGTGCTCATGCTTTCAACAATGCAAAAAGACGATACAATTGATGAAAACCAGCGGCAAGCCTGAAGTAATTTCCTTTTATAATCATACTAAAGGAGGCGTTGATGGTGTGCATCGACTCAAAAGTGATTACAATGTCTCTCGAATCAGCAACAGGAGGCCGTTGACACTATTCTTCGCTTTGTTGAATAGAGGAGGAATAAACTCTCAAATTATATACAAAGCAAATACACAGGAGAACTTAACAAGACGTTTTCTACCTGACCCAGCTCGCCAGGTCTCTATCGATGCCACACCTTGAAAGGAGAGTCTCCCTCACCAACCTTTCTATTGGAATTAAGCAAAAGATCCAGCGAGTGGGCCAATTACCGCCGCCGCCTCCACCTAGACAGAACGAAGACAACACTAAACGGGCTGTGTCTTTTGTCCCCTGCGGAAGAACCGGTTCACCCAACACCAGTGTCACGTCTGTACGTCTGCCATCTGCAAGGAGCACACTGCAAGGACAACACTTACTTCCAGCAATGCAGGGAAAGGGAAGACAAACATGGAATAGAGAATAAGTATTCTTTAACAATATAACAGTTTTAAATAGTATTAATTTATAATTTTATAAGAATATGTATTTTTATTAGTAAATGAGCATACAAATATTATATTTAAAAGTTTTTAAATAGTAAAGTGCCTATTTAATTGCTTTAAAATAGTTTGTATCAGTTTATACAAGATTTATAAACAAATATACTGCATTTTATTTGAAGAAACCCACAAATATCATTTGTTAAAACAATTTAACGCGCGAGTGATGACGTGATTTTAAAGGGCACAAGTGATCCCGGGTTAATGGAATTCCGTTTTTTTTCTTAGCTTCTGTTTTAAGTAATCAAAGAGTGTTTGATTACATGTATATATGAAGATTATATAACGCAGAATGTGTAAGTGTGTGTAGATTTAGGAATCCTAATCCTGTCAAAGTGCGTTCACTTCCGGTCTGAGATATTTCCAGTAGCATAGTAAAATATGCCTCATTGTCTCGATGAGAGAAATATATTTACCTACTTAGGACTTCTGTCAACACGAGTCTACTTATGCCTCTTTGCAATCATATGATAGTTCGGTCTAATTTATTTCCAGTGCCATATTTGGGTTTGCCTTGTTATTAGAAGTAGAAAAAACACGTACTTACTCAGGACTGAAAACTCATTTATAGTCAAATCATCTAGTCCCGTTATAAGGAGTCCTCAGTGCGTTTTTTTTCATTTCAGTAACCATATAACAGTATTGGTTTCCGGACTGTACTAATGTCAAGGAAGCCAACCATTCATGAGGGTATAAAACATTCGTGCACATAAACATTTACATTTATTCTGAAACATAAATATTATCATTACAATAGTTGTTAAATGAATAATTAACATATGGCTGCGCTGTAATAACATTTTGGACACAAACAGTCTTATAATAAATTAAATTTATCATTCCTAAAATCCAAAGGTTTATTTATTAGTGAAACGCGTTCCTCCCGTATTTGAGTATCTCATGAAAAAACTAAATTTTTATTACTGTTGTGTATTACTAATAATTACAATTAACGCTTAAGTCAAGTGTTTTGCTAAAAGGTTTACGAATGTTATATGGATGGTTGAAAGTAACTAGGGTGAATAATGTCAGTGGAATTGACAGGGTTTGTTTACTCAATTCTTGGAACTTAGTACAATTGCATGTTTGTAGTGTCCAATATGCATCAATACGCTGAACATGGGTACAATTGATCTGACAGTATAAAGCTTTTAGTTTTATTCGTAGCTCATTCATCTTAAGGAAACTATTTTCTAAAGTAAATCCTGCTTTAAAGTTTAGATGAAAATTGTTATCCTATATACTTGTTTCCAAAGTTAATTTCCTTATTTTTTATAATTGTATTTTTTTCAAACAAGCAAGGTTAGTATCGCTCTTCAGCCACCCAGCCAAAGGGCAGCCACGCTCTTTGTTGCTTAACTCGGTTATCTTACAATAATCGCCGCATCTTATATGCTAATGCATAATTGGAAATATATGAAATAAAACTGCATTGATTTTATCAGTTAGTAAGATTTCCGCATGTTTACTGAATGAAGTTATATTTAAAAAAAAATTATTTTGTTGTAATTGCTGTCCTGCAGTTATGTAAATGTACTTTTGCACTATCACCAAATAAAAAAGATGAAGATGGTAGTATATCGTTAAGGTTTAGTGTAAAAAGCTAAATAGTACAATTTTTTAGCCTAACACGATTTATATTGAAATTATATCTATTTAATTTTTAATTCGAAACTATTTGCCATCTAGAATGATCAACTAGTGGCAGAATATTATTAATTAACAAATGTATAATTAAGAATTTTGAATTAAACAAAACAAAGTTTTGGACTTTCATAGTATTAAAAACATTAATTTATTAATTATTTAAAAAGTACTCATTTTTCACTATTTAAACAAGTGGAAGGTGTTACTTAGTTAGTATAAGGTTTGATATAAATCATATACAATTTAGAGTAAGTTAATGTCGATATAACTGATTCAATATTTTTTGTGTGTGTATAAATATAGTTATTTGTCATATCTAATTTTTAGGGGAACTAATGCTTGTACTAATAAAACCTATAAATAAGTAATGGTAATGATCTGATTATTTTCTGTGTACATTGCTAATCTTTACTATTTATTAAATTAAGCAACATATTAAAGTAGCAACGAAAAATGGACGTTAAGCAATATATTTTTCCTAAAAAAATGACATCTATCAAAGATTTATAAAGGAGATTGGGACTAGAATTATTCCGGACGTGATAGGGAAACTGCAACATCCGCCTAAAAGACATATATACGAAAAAGACTTTTCCCTATACGTTTCTTTCTTAACTGTACGTATTTTGCCGGTTACTACATTTCTTAAGAAATAAAAAATTTAAACTTTTACCATGTTTAAAATTTTACTTTTAAGTTAGAGGAGAAATAGTCTGTAGCTTTTTCACATTAAACATAATTAATTATTGCTTACCATATCTATACAATTCTTAATATAAATTTAAAATATCAAGAAGTAATTTTAGGTAAATTGTACTCAAAGTACCTAATTAAATACATAAGAATTATATAGTTCGCTAACTGCTGTAAGTACATTGTTTAGTGAGATTTATGGTGCAGGTTTTTTAATCTCACAATTTTCACTGTGAGGTAAAGTTGTATCTCTAATTAGCGGAATTAGCCATATGTGAACGTTATTTTGGTGACATAATTAGACACAAAAATATGAAGGTAGTAATAGTATAGTAGAGTTTATGAACTATTAAACTGTATTAATCTTATTGTCATATATATATATATGTATATATAAACTATAATAATAATACTGAAATGGCAATTTTACGTAAAATTAATTATTTTATAATGATTAATAATGCAATGGCTAGTTATCTTATTTCTTAGCAAACATGAATACAAGAAAATAGTTATAAAAAAGCAAAAATTGTAACAATGGGTAGTATTACCCAAAATACTTACACCTATTTCTAAAATCTACTTTTGTCGTTTGTTCAAAGAGTGAATACCACATTCTGATTTATTAGGTTTTTTCAACTTTGGTTAAGGGAGGATGTAGGATATATTATTAATTACTATTAAAATTTGATCTATAATATTATTATATTAGAGCGAATGATTAAAAAGATTATTAATTTTGTATACGACATAATTACTAACACCTATGTACTTTCAATAGAGTTATCTTTACCGGAATTTTATAAGTTAATTTTATAAATAAACTTCAAAAATGTATTGACCAAACATTATCTACCACATGAAACAGTAAAACCTTTCTCAATTCTTAATACATCAGCCTTCCACCCTTTTTCACATATTATTATTAGGAACAGTGATTTATTCATGAATTATTCAGTGTGAGAACGATGAAAAAATGTGTGGAACTGTAAGAAATCCCCATATCTGAGCTTCATGTATTGTAGATGGCTGGATTACAAAGCAGATTAGTTTGCATTAAATAATATTAAGGGATAGTAACAGAAAGGGAAAATAAATTATTTCAAACTTCGTAGATTTATTCATTATGTATAATATTTTAAAATTTCTTAAATTATTTGGTGTAATATAATTAGATTATTAAAAATATTGGTAAGAGAGTAAGATATCAACCTTAAAACATTTTATATATCACTTGTCCGATCAAATTTAGAATTTGCCAATATAGTATGGAATCCTTATTTTGCTAATCGCATTAATTGAATTGTAAAGCTACAAAAATGGTTTTTAGGATATTTATATTTTAAAGCAACTGGTCACTTTACCTTCGATATTTCATATAATCAACTTTTAAGCATTTTTGAAATGGGAAAGCCTTCAAAAACTTATAAAATAAGCAAATTTACTTTTTCTTTTTAAATTGCTGAGAGGTAAAGTAATGGATTCATTTTGCTTATCAAAAATTAAGTTTTACACTCCATCATTTTATAATAGATCCCAAAATTTGTTTCACATTAATTTTTCTTGTACAATGGCACATTTTTCATCACCTTTGAATACAATGATGAGATTGCATAATTATTTGCCTGGGGAGGTTGATATATTTTTACATAATATTAATCAATACAAAAGACTTTGTCAGAGGGATATAATCTGAGCTAGACTATCTAATACCTTACATATACACATTTAACAAATATACTACACTACCTATATTTTTATTAAGATGTTTATACTTTAAATCACACACACACACACACACACACACACACACACACACACACACACACACAAGCGCGCGCGCGTTCTTTTTGTTATGGCTTATCTTGACTTTGTTATATTTATAAATATTTATTATTGCTGTTATTTTGTTTATAATTTTATTATAGTTACGTTGTTGTATCTATATATATGTATATGTTATTTATCCTTAGGCTTAATTATCTATTTAATGGGAACTATTTTGGTGGGACACTGGACTGGACTGGATTATATTTGAATGTGTGGATATTATTGCATGTCATCTTGACTGAAACACACACAATGTAATTAGGTGTATAACCTGTATTTTTGCATGTAAACAAAATAAATAAATATCGGTGAAAAGTAATTTCGTTAATTTTAAAAACTATGAAGTGTTTAACAAGTTTGTCAAATAATTTATTTTAGTGCTATAATTAATAATACACCTATTAATTGGTTCCTACTTGTTTCAAGTCTTTAAGCCGTTACAACTGATACAATTAAAATTTAATTGTTATAAAACAATTGCTAGGCAACAGAAATGTATAATTTATTTTATTAATTGAAGAACAAATATTAACCAAATTAGTATACTTTACTATATCTACAATTAAATTCCAACCTGAAACGAAGGGTGTCTTCGGTGTCGTGAGTTTATCTTGTTATCAGTAGATATTCCAGAATTATCGAGCCATTCTGTACAATCCTTGAGGTTTAGTCAAATTTTCAGTTAGGTAGTGCCCAGCAAAGGACTTTAGTAGCATTTACTGAATGTTAGATGTGTTCTGCTTTTTTTCAGGTACTTCTGTCTCGCGGGCATACTGGGTCACCTATTGTAACATTAACTCCAGTGTTCATACTGCCATCTTGTGTGCTTGTGAGTGTGCATGTGCGTGTGAAAGTGTCTCGAGAGTGCGTGTGCATGTAAATATACGTGTGCATGTGCTTCTTGAGAGTGTGTGTGTGTCATCCACAGACTTCTTACTCTACACCTTCTCTTCAATACACAACACTACCCAGGTAGCTAACTACGTCTCAGTTTCTAGTAATTTATGTTATTTATAGATGTTTGGAGATTATTTTAACTACATGTATTACAACTAGACAGTAATTTATACAATAGTGTAACACGGTGACTGAGATAGATGTATTATGACGCCAGAGGCTGAGATTACTGCTCGGTCTCAGATAGTACAGACCAGGAGCGGAAGTGTTAACTACAACGTACACTACAACTACTACTATCCCCACCACTACCAATAGTACCACTACTACCACTACCACTACTAGTGGATTGTGTGTATGTACAATTTTGTACAATTAGAGTGTTCCAAACTTATTTATCACTTTTACATATTTGCTGTCGCATTATTGTGTCAACAAGTAGTGACCGTTGCAAGGGTTGGAGGTGGTAAGAAAAGAGGCTTAAATAGCAAACGTGATGATAAATCGAGATTGAGTTGAGCTTCTAAAATCAGAAGTCACGGTACTGTGAATGAACTGCAAATGATGGGCTTACTATTGTCCAAGTTGCTATATTTCCACATTTTGCTCTTAATTCAAATGTATGTATACATCTTTAAAACAAAATATTATTTAACATACGGTCAGGACATATTTAATAAAACCTTGCCTTGTCAGCGGTTTTTTTTTCATTATTAATAGCTTACGAAATTTATATTTTCAGTAGATCTTGCTCTTTCTGTAATTCTTACTTCTATGAATATTTCCATCAAATTATAAATAATAGTCAAGATTATTTATTAAATTAGGTATATTATTTAATGACTGAATTATAGCGCAAAATCTAGGACAATACGTATCTATGTAGAGTTCATCTAATAGTAGAGGAGTTTACAGGAGCTGAATCTGTATTGTTAATATTTTAGGTTTTTTAAGTATAATATTGATGATGTATTTACAGATATGACTTAGCAGACGGCTGGCCTGGCAGCATCTTCATCACTCATCACACATTTTCATTTCCCAGGTAGGTAATTAAAACATTTAAAACGAAAGTAATTTTTAATTTGTCTAAACCTAGGCTTCAGAATGGCTCAGTTTATAAGCTTTAAGTTAATTCGTTATTTATGCGTTGTACTGTCTTTTACATCCTCATAGTTTATCAATACCCAATGAGATTCACTAGTACTGCCGGATACAGACGCAGTAATGCAATGAACGTGCGAACTCATAATTGTTGCCTTTAAATTAAAACAATTATTGTGTTGACCAGATTTGTGTAATAATGTGCTTGCGTATGAATAATAAATAAATTGATAATTAATTCACCCCTAATATTTAGGGGTGAATTAATTATCAAGTTACCCCTTATAGTTAGTTGATTTAGTTCTTATTGGTAGACGCCCACAAAACAAGAGAAGCAACCCAAAATCCGTTATTGGCAATCGGTTTAGCCTAATTTTTGTTATAACTTACCTAAAAGAAGTGCTAGACTAGTTTACTTGTTTGATGTTGTTTTAATTTAATGATGAGTCAGAATACGACTATTATTGTTACTACTATAATATCACAGATTTGACGTTTTAGCAGCGTTTTAGATATTCAGTAGGTCAATACTTGGGATTGAAGATAAAACAAATCATGGAAGATATGAAACACTTATTAAATTAGAATAATAATTTAGAATAAAATGTACTTTAATATACAAAGCATGAGCTCTATTTGTTTGGTTTAAATTTATTTGCTTACTCATTATTACTATAGACCGCCTCATGGGCTATTCCTGTTCGAATCTGTTACTTGGTTGGCGCGACCGCGTATGCCCGCATGTCTGGCTTTCTTGTCCATCTATCCGTCTGAATGTCTGCACCTTCCTCAAGAAATAATAAATTTGTATGACATGTGTAGTCTAGTAGGAACTGACTGTTTGAGACAGTACACTTTTTATAGTGCATTTTACAATAATCAGACAGTGTTAATTCACAATTATCAGTACAAATTATTAATGAAATTGTTATAAACCACACTCTTCATTAGTTATCTATCAAGGCATTTGTTAACAATGTACATACATCTTTTGTATATATATAGTACTAGGAACTGTGGTTTTCTAGCTTTACAATCTTAAAGATATTAACCTCATGTCAGTACACTACTTACTTGTCATTTTCATTTATCGAATTTCACATGTAAATATGTAAAAATCAAGATTTAAGACAGTTATTTCAACAACTCAAAACTTTGTTTCAATTAAAGTAAAAATTGTAACATTAACTCAGTTATAATATACAATATCATTTCTATACTTTAATATAAATTAAATTTTTAAACTGTCAGCACATACGAGTATTAAAACTTACAGCTTCGGTGAGAGCAGATTATCGCTTGCAATTTATAAAATAATGCTTGAAAACCGATCAAACTTTATTTTATTTCAGTCGGAAAATTTTACACCTATAATAAATTGGTTAAAAATACCTCAATATGGCATATATATAAACATAAATCTTCTTTATTTTGGTGTTTAGCAATAATTTTCACATAAATGCTCTGCTTAAGTCACTTACTCGTATGTACTTACAAAAATAAAAAAAAACCATCCATATAAACCTTTTCCATTTCGTTTGCAATGTTGAAGATACAAACATGTTTATTGTTTGTAATATTTTCTCGTGTATCCTAAATTCTACTCTTGAAGGAAACAGGATTTTTCCGGACATTTGCCATCGTTCAGTGAAACAAGACGTAGGCGGTTAGTAGACGAGTGAAGACGTATTGTGACCTGTATTCCGTAGTTCAGTTTAAATGATCAGTGTTTTGTATAGTTTTTTTATTAAGTCCATGTTTATAGAGTTAGTGAATATGACAAACAACATGTAGGTTGTGATTCCTGACTAAGGCGTGCCACAACGCTTTGGTAAGATTTGTTTATTTTAACCTAGTTTGTAATTATGTATTAGGTTAGTTCTTTACCTGAAGAAGAGATCAGATTGCAGATCTCGAAACGTAGTGTTACAGATTTCTTGTTTCACTGAAAGATGGCAAATGTCCGGAAAAATCCTGTTTCCTTCACAATCCTTCCATCGTCAAAATAACCTTCAAACAAAGAATTCTACTCTTGCTTGTTACATTTTCCAAATCACTAATTTCTTTATAAGACAGGTTTAAGTGTCATATCATTCACAGATAAACTATGCTTACTTTATTTACTTAGATTTCATTCAAATGTTTTTTCCACGGCCCTCCTTGTTTAAAAAAAATTATGAATGGCAGGGTGGATGAAGAAGGTAAGTATTTTTTTGAATTGATATTCAAATAAAAGTCAAACATCTAAGTAAGTCCTTTTACAACCATTTACCACTTTATAATGTATGAGGTTGACGATACAAGATCTAATCTGTTTCATGCATGACGTAGTGCACAATGAGATAAATTTTAACTCGTATATCCTTATATTACCATTGTATGGCCACAATTACCTGAGTTACGATAGCCCCTTATTAAGTTCCAAAGCTTGGCTATATGTGCCAGAAACACTAAAAGAACACTTTGATCAGCTCGGAATATCCCTCATAATTTGTTGAATTCATTTCTTTAGAAACTGATGACAACATTAATATGGTAACTGGAGAGAATAGTTTTCATAAGTGAACGGAAAACTTGACACTGCTGTACGAAAATTTACAATGACCATTAAAGGGGATCTTTGTTACGCAGCACTCGGGATCAAATTCGTTACCGAGGTACATACCGCGGAAAAGAAGTTGGCTACACACAATGGAAACTAAAAAACATCGGTATTTATTGTGTTATAAATTTATGACATAATTTGCTAAATAAAAAAAGTTAGTGAAAACACATTGGTTAGTAGAGTGAAACGCCGCCTACCGCATCAGAATACGAGGATCCAGTCAGAAATGGCAGCGCATAATATACTTCACAATGTGTACCTAAAACAACCCCCCATTTCTGATTGGATAAACCTTTTGAGATGCGGTTTGCGGCATTCAACTCTACTAAGTGAGCTCTTTCAAATGAGGTATCACTCGACCCATGCTTCAATTTAAGATTTCCATGTTTTCCTCTGTGGGCCGTCCCCTATGGTTGGCATGTCATGGTAATAGCAAGAAAAAATAATTTACATAGTCATATGACACTGTGCAAAGTTTATAGATGTTACCTCCTATGATTTTTAAAATATTAAGCCGTACCCATACTTTTCAAACACCCTGTATATCCGTAATAATAACACGATTAATTTCAGCTTTCTTTAAAAAAATAAATGAAAACGCTCTCGGAAATTCTTTTCCTGCTTTGAACCAACTTGCAACGCTCATTCAATTCGCGTATTTTGCAGTGTAAAATTTGTCATTTAAATATGATTTATAATTAAAATTTAAAGTTAAAAAATTAACAGATTTTTGAGAGTTTTCTAAAAGAAGTCTTAATATTTCATGACTACCCTTCATTTAAAAATCAAGGCTTAAGAATCATTTAGAGAATGTGCACCTGTTGTGTTCAATCAGCAAGAGAAAGATTCCATTACAAAAAAAATTAAATTTAAAACTTTAATATGAATAAAAAAACACTTTTCATCTGTTAGCACATTAAAAAGAATTTGAAATATATTCCGTATTATTTTTGAGGTGTTTAAATGAATCCGTTCAGAAAATATTACATATTTAGAAAAAAATTGTTTTTTTTTAACGAATAATACTATTTTATATTCGTATTGAAGTTAATCCATTGTTGGAATAATAACAAAATTGTTTCTTTCAAAATTGGTGTTATTTCTGCATAGATTAATGCAAGCGTTTTTTTTTTCGGATTTCATAACTAAACGTTTTAAAACTAAATCATAAATGTCTTATAAAAGGTTATATTTAGGATATATAGAAATATATATCACTATGACTGTAAACTATAACTAACGTTTAACTGATGAAATATAAATTAATGCGAGAGGACAAAATAATATATTGAATTAAGCTTTTCATTCAGAGAAATGTTTTACTTAGAGCTGCTTTGACTAAGATGGTATAATCACAGAAAAATCTAGTATTTCCACCCTTTTATGACACATATTGAGGATACAGTCTTAAAATATATCCATGAGATTTTAGTTTGTGTAAAGTACATTTCATTTAAATGTTTTTTTATTAGTAACATCCGATTTAGATAAACTTTACTTCACCAAACTGTAGATTTATATGAAGACACTAACTGGTTTTCGTTGCCCAATTACGCAACAGTATTAAATATAGTTGTATTGTTACTCAAAATACATTACGAGTGCTATAACACTGCTTATAATATAAGTCAAATAATTTATGAACCAATTAAAATTATTAATACTGCTCGAGTTTGACATATTACAGAACATCAAAGCTCCTAAAAAAGTTTGTACGGTACTTTTATGCAATTAATTTTGATTGTCTTAGTCTTCAAAACATTGGTTACCAGTATATGATTGTAGATATTTAGACATATTATTTAAGTTTAAATTTAAATGCATTACAACTAGTCAGTTGTTTATCCAAAGATGGTTTGTGACGGTGAATTATAAAAAATATAAATATCATAATATCAACATGCCGTGCAATACGCATATGGCCACCTTCTCTGATGCGTAAATACCTTCTTTAATGTGTAGCGTAGTGTATTTAGTTATGTGCAGTTACGTATTTCACTTGGGATCGTCTTTACCAGTCTCGAATTTGAGTTGTTGTATCTTTTAGGATATTTTAGAGTTATGACGTACAACATAGTGTTGTGTAACTTAGTTTAGCCGGTGATTATTTCATTTACATTAATTTTAGTTTGGAGTTATTTTATATGTTTAATCTTGCGTATTAAAGTGAAAAATGGCGTAGATTTTTTCAACCGAAACATAGTATATTTAAACACGTTTTAACGAGACTAAACTACGTGTAAATCATAAGGGGGTATAAACGCTTATAAACTATTATAGAATTATTTATTTGTTTATGCAACTTTTAGGGCTAATGGTTCTATAAATTTAGTTACAACATGATAACGACTGAAATAATCCATTGATAACATACTGCTGTTAGATGGACAACCGGAAACATAAATAACGTCATATCCTCCCTTGGTTTTCGAAGTCAGCCGATAACGCTTATTCATAGATACGAATATCTCGTTGAAACTGTTTAAAACACATTTACAAACGGAAATTTAGAACGCCCAAGTATGAAGACAATCAGTCCTTATTTCGTTATTTAATTTTTTTATAAATATTATTATTTTGTATTTAACAGAGTATACGGCATATCGATTATTCATATGAGCCGAACCAGTGCAATCATATTTTGCAATATACAAAAATCCCTCGAGTAATCAATAGCGTGTATTAAAATGCACAATTACATTCATTTACCTTATTATTAAAATTCATTTCATCATGACAGTGACTGAACCCGGATTGCTTATAATTTATCAAAACAATTGGTCATAATTAATTTGCCTACTTCAACCTTAGCACACTAGCAACTCCAAGTCTCCTTATTATCGTTGTTTGGAATTGCAAATTCATAATACCATAAATTAATATAACTTGAACTTCACATCACCGAGATATGTCCCTTTAAATAAACACGTATCGATATTTATATTTTAAAACATAGCGCAAGTAAGTTCAATTAAATCTACAGAAGATCATAGAGTTAGAATGTCACTGTCACTGTTACTCTGAAAGCAGCGCTAGGGTCTTACAAGACTAGTTACAATTTATAAGCTTCTTGTTCCAAGAGAACAAAAGAACTAAAACATGATTAGACGCTTATAACTAATAAATTCTATATAAATCCATTCTATAGTTTTGTAAATGTAATTTATAACATTCAGAGATTTTCGTGATAATAACTCTTTATTGCGTTGGTATTCACACATAAATACATTCCAAAGCCACCAAAAACTCTCTTTATACTTTCCTACATACAATACAAGCACGTATAATTTATCGTTTTTGTAACAAAATCTAATGGAAACTCCTCTCCTTGATTGAATCAGAGCTGTAGATGGCTGTGAAGGAAAAACTCGTGACCTACCGGAGATAGATGAGACAGATTTATAGTATAGAAGACAAACGCGGTGACAATTTGTTTTCCTATTTGTATTCTTCTTCATCGCACGAAAAATCTCCAATGATGTAAAGAAACATTCTAACTGTGGAAAAAAAGTTAATCTATCACGATATACATCGTGTTCCTGGAGTGAGCCAATAGGTTTACCTAAGGATACCTTAAAAAATGCTAATTGTAATATATCTAATATAATATGTAATATATTAAATTTTAAAAACTATTTAGGAATTTTGTCGTTACGAGCACATCGTGGCGAAGCAACTTCAAATATCATCTTGGGAAATAATGTCAATCCTACATATGGTCAATAGGGAAGGTTGTTTCAAATGTACATATTATGTAAATATATGCTGTTTGAGACGGCTTTTAATGTTTGTTTATACTGGTTAAAAAATATAATAAAATTAAAATAATGTTATAAAAATTTGAGTGCTTATTTACCAAATTTCTTGAAACTCTCTTTAGTATAAAAAAGAATGTGTTAGCGAAGATATATTCGTAATTTCTGATTTCATCGTTATGTTAAATTGGACAATTTACATTCTAAAAATTTACATATAAAAAAAACGTACGTTCTTCGTATATATATATATATATATATATATATATATGTGTGTGTGTGTGTGTGTGTGTGTGTGTGTGTGTGTGTGTGTGTGTGTATAATAATTTTAAACATAAAAAAATCCCTAGTATTTGTAGAAAAATACAACAAAAGTATTACAAGTAAGGTGTGGTAAACCTAGTTTTATAATTAAATGTTTTTATTTGATTAAAGTTTATTCGTATAATTATAGGTATTTCTAACATAAAAAGGTACAATGATCTTTATTTTCTTAAAGTTTTTCACCGTCAAATGCAATACGAAACACTTATCAGTCATGCCTGAATTGAAGATGCAAATTGTTGAGTATCGCAATATGAACTTTCCATATTGACAGAAGCTCGATAAAACAACTTGTTCTAAATATACCATTCGACTTCCAAAGAGAGCTCGACAATCTCATTCATATCGGGTTGAATGGAAGCAATCAGCTCGCCTACACATTCCACACTCAGGCCACTTCATCCCTCGAAATGTAAAGGAATCCTATTTTATTTATTAAGGTTCCAACTCGCAATTCTGTTGCGTTGTGAGCCTAATATAAGGCAATATAATGTCAGTTTATTTTTGCTTGATAAACCATAATTCTATTATAAGAGGCTAATAAATACTTACAAATTAATAAATCTTTTATAGTTTTACTATATTTGGATAGTTCATATTTTTAAAATACCACTAAATTATTTTATAATTTAAAATTTGTGAGAACCTTCAATAAATAATTACTGACAGTAGAATGGTAAAAGTTCTCATTAAACACGTAGCAATACGTCACGCTACATGTTACGACTTAGCTGATGTTGTATTAAAAATTACATCTCTGTAGCTCATTTTGTACTCTACTTGTGTTATAAAATGTTGCGATATCAAATAATTATACTTAATTTTGTTAATATAACAGCAGGGTTCATTTAACTACTTTTATCCAAAACAAAAAACACGTCAAAATATTTTGTTGTAATATATTAAAATATATTTTTTTTTTAAAGTTTGAAATAATTGAGGTTATAATACATATTAAAATTTTGTAAGAACCAAACAATACACTTTTATATTTGTCATATAATCGTTTAAAAAAAATCTACTCGCCTACAAACTAGGGGATGGGAGATATGTTTTAGCAGTACTTATTCATAAAATTCTTTTTCGCTGGTATACTGTTGTAAGTTCTTTTTTATTACCCATTTTATCAATGCACGTTTGGTAATAGCAGTAAGAGGTTTATTTACAAAACATATTTAGTTTTTAAAGTAAACGTAATGTTTTATTAGACAGCAAATAATTAAATGTAACGCTTTCTCTCGAGTTTACGTAAATAAATATGGTCGTTAAAAATGAAATTTAATTGTTTACTTTTATTCATTTATTGTAAATAAATCTTAAATAAAAGAATGAATTACTAAATATATTCTATTTAAAAGGGTAATTTACTATTATTTTATGCAATTTAGTACAAAACCATTTTATGCTCAATATTAAATTCTGTCTTGTCTTTATGTTGCTTATATAACTGTTAGGCATATTTAAATATTTAGGTTTTTGGAATATACATGAACATGTGGGGTGTTACCTTTATATTATATAAAATAGTTTAAATGTGAAGAAGTCAGAAAATTATTAAAAAGTTAAGAATCTACGTAAAATAATTCCTGATGCGGGCATATTTTCCCGGTGGCATGGTCAGTGAACATATAAGTTACGCAGCCAGTGCTTTTGAGAGGTTTAATTTATGGAGTTTGTATCTACTGGGGAACACATTGACACGAGAGTAATATATCGCGGCGTGTCAGCTAACACGTACGACCATACACATATACACACGTACATGTCTATACACAGAAACAGTAACACTTGTAACGTGATAATTTATTTTAAAGTGTTTGATATAAATTAAAGACTGAAGATGCAACCGGTAAGTACAAAAGATAATTGACACTTCCAAACGATTTTATTTATTTAATTAATGTCCACATAATTATGCAATGTGATTACAAATAGGAGATTGTTTGAGTTATATTATACATTATTTTGTGAGATATTATTCACCAATGTAGTTATCTGGATATAGTGTATTTTAACGAGGCTTTCAATGCAAAGGAATGGATCACTGATCTTATTCTATGTATCGACTAATTTTCTTTTTCAAAGCTACGACTAAAGCTCCATTACATCACCATGAAGGATTCATTTGTTCAAAACATACACATATAAAGATCATATTGTATCCAATATTAGTAGCTTTATAGCACAATCTAATAATTACTTACTCAACAGGAAGTCGTCTGTCAGTAGAATTTACTTGTAACAAAAATAACAATTAATACACAAAATAATGTTACAATAGCAGTCCTATATTTAATACAGTGAGTGTATCGAGGATATCCCAAAGTGAAACATAACTTTAACCTATTTTGAACTCTGTTATTAAAAATAATTAGTGAGTAGGAAAAAAAGTCATATGCAAGTATACAAGGTAACAGTATGCCAAATCATGTAAAAATACAATATATAAAACCGTTTTGGGAAAAGGGAGAGAGGGATTTCTGTTGTTAGCCTTTTTTTTCTTATCTTTATGGGCCAATGACATGTGCTAGATTCTTATCAAACAAAAAAGAGTAAGGGGAGGCCAGTAAAATAATCCAAGGTCCACAATACTCATAAAAAGTGCTGTTTCCACAAACAAGATTACATCAGCGCTATCTTTAACTTCAACTTAAAATCCAACTATATAGACTTCTCGGACACTGGAATTTCCACATCCCTACTGTATTTAAATATGTTATGTGTAACTTCAGCCTAAAATATTTTATCATATATGATAGTTGCACAGTGCATAGTATAGAAATAAGGTACTATGCAAAAAGTTCACAGCTTTTCACACGACACAAAATTCGTGGGTGTGAAATATTTCGCGTGACAGGATTCACTGAGTTTGTATTGCAAATCATTTTCTTGCTTATTTCTTTTAGCCTATAAAAGTCATTATATCAAATTTTAAAATTTGATAAGAGTGTACTCAGTTTATATACAACTTTGTTCATTTTGCGATTTTTTTACTCTCATCGTGGTTATCCATATAATGAATGAAAACTGTTCACTAACGCTTAGTCAAATCCATTGAATTGAAATTCATCGTTATCGAACTCAATGTTACGTACTATAGCTTCGTGAAAATTTCTAATCAATAGTCAAATCGTTTTTGGGATGTTATGCATCAACTTCCTACTGTACTGATAATACTGTAATATGTTCCAAGTCTCGGGAAACCTAGGGGCGTTTCTATCAAGATTTACACAAATTATTATTCAGACAGAAAAACTTTCATTTGACCTTTTGACTTAAAATCAATAGGGCTCTTCTATGGACCAAGAGAAACATATCTTCCAAGTTGAAAGTCACTAAGAAATTTCTACCAAGAGTTATCTACAAACCACTAGGTAGACGGACGAACTGTCCTTTGATCTTTTGTTCAAAAATAAATATTGCTCTTATATATTAATTGATCTTACAGAAGGACGGAAAACGACAATAAAGAAATGCTGTCTGATCCTTAGATATTACGTCGCCTGTTGCAGTCCACATCCATTCGTGGTACTGTCATTGGTTTGTAGTCGTGGCATTAACATTATTTAGATGGTTATAAAAGTTCATTTATAACGTCAATTTAAAGACAAATTAAACACACTGTAAAAAGTAATTTGTAAATATATTATATTACACAATATTCTTCTAGTGACTGATTAGTTTAATATATGGCAAAAGCAGTATTCAAATATACAGCTACAAAAATCAAGTGTAAAGTTCCTATTAAAATTACAGAAAAAATTTATTAAAAAATCACAGTAACTTATAGAACGAACTTTAGATTTAAACATATATAATATATTTGTATACTCGTACTGTATAATGTTTATTTAAAAACTTTATATTATTTTATGTTTTATGTATAATATAAATTGATACCAAATTATTATTAAATGTACAATAACTAATAGTTAACAATGGAGAGAAAGGAATAGCCTTTGTATACATAACTTTGAATGTATGTACAAAATAACTCATTCACATAGGAACTTTATTTACAAACATTTCAGTTCAGGTAAATAATATTCAAAATATAATACGATTATTTAGATATTTGCCTCATGCGTACGTACCAGAAGTAAATACAGCTATTAGGATATGAGAACTGTAATGAAGGCACCTCGGGGAAGGTACGTAATGGTGTTATATAACGAGATATTTTATTTCAAGTAATTACGAGTATAGCGTTAATGGATGGATGTGGGCACATGTAAATGTTTACTTCCTCTAGTTATAGTTATTTCAAATAGTTTTTAATAGGTTAATCAACGCTCAAAGTAAATCAAAGTTATTATTACACTATCCAAATTAAATCTCAGCAATTGTATTATTTTGCTAAATATTTAACTTTTGAGTATTATAATTAAAAACTACAATTATACTTATTTTTCCATCTGGTCAGTAATATGGAAATTTAAACGCTCAGATAATTTTCTTGTTGAATGTGTTATGCTTTTAACAGTCTATAACATAGCTTATTTCCAGTTAACCGTATTAAATTGAAACCTAGTACTATCTGGCTCTGTTTAAAAGGACGTTACAATAACAGAATCCCCTATTACAAATAATAAAAGAAATTACAGCGATAATTTTTATTGATTTTTATCTCTTATTTTCGTAACGATTTAGAGCCCTAATGCTTAAAGTTAACTCAATTACCAATTAATCTTAAAGTATGGACTAGCCTAAACTCGGCAGGGATCACTTCTGACTGGTTTGTACGTACATTAAATGTGGGCAACCTTACGGATGTCCATTCCACGGAGTGGCACATCTTAACTAACGAGAAATGTTAAGATTATGGGGTGCAAAGGTAGTTCGATAGGTCTAGTCTACTGCTGGAGATGAGTGTTGGATTGGCGGGATTCGTTCCCTACGTATCGGAGGTTCTTCCTAGCCTCAACAATGGTGTGCCACCTCCCTGCCAGCTTTTACTGGAGAGGCTGGTTTATAGCTAGTCTCCCCTTCTTCTGGGGGGACAAGACTTTGAGATTAGTGCTCTAATGCTTCTTCATGGATCTCGATAGGAAGGGGTCCCTAACATCCAACATATTTTAGATGTGATCAATATCAACTCAAAAATTTATAAATAACATTTCTTTTTTCAATCAAAAAACCTTTTTTTATATAATTCTTAATTAGTGCATCGTAATATTGAATCATGTAATTTGTTTCAATGTATGATAAAACCAACATATTTAAAGGTAAGATTGCATTATTATTTGTAACAAACATAAGTCGCAAATGACATTTTTTAAAGGCAAGTACTAAATTTATTTGTTATAATTCTCTGAAATTGTAAAAAAATTAATATTTGCAAATTAATACAGAATCATACAATGAATAGCTTACACATTACAGATACATCCTATATATCAGCCCATACTAAAGTGCAATCTTGTCAGTATATACCCCCGAGAGTGGTTTACAGGTCCATAGGCATGGCCTAAACCTTGTATAGTAAACCCCAAGGCCGTAGTCACAACCACTCTGGGTTGTATTAATATAGATAAAACACGGACAGTCCTCACAACCAGATACCTCCCTGTTACAAGCTGTACACGACATAGTGATCTGTGTTGCTGCAGCCAGTTTGTACCACCACAGCGATATATTATCGTGATTAGTGGTCGAGTCTCACAAATTTAAATCCTATTTACTTTGTTTAACGCTTGTGTGATACTGGATTTTGAACTGTTTATAATTATATGGTTAAACTTTACCTCTCAGTTTAAATTGTGTTACTAACAGTGAAAGAATAGGATTTCGGATATTCGCCATTGTTTTGTAGTACAGAATGGATAATACGTCGTTTAAAGAATTGTAAATCTATACTATCATTCAGGTAAGAAAATAGTGCATAAAAAAATAAATAAAAATATCCTATTAGAGATGTAGCCTTGAAAAGTGTTTTATAAATATGTATAGCACAATATAAAGAAATCTTTTAACACTTTTTTGTAAACTTTTATTTTTCTAACGATGTAAATTTCGAAATCTGTGATTTCATCTTCAGGTACTAGCTAAGGTTAAGTTATGAAAATAAATAATTAAAACCAATTTGAATGCAGCATTTTTTTGGTGATGTAGGTGATTTGATGAGGAAGGAATAACTAAATCTGTGTACGTCGGTTTTCTGTAAATTTTAAAATTGTGCTTTATGTTGATCTTGGTCATAGTCAAATCAAGGTAGTTTATTGAATTATTTATTCAATTTCATTCGTAAAATTTAGATTATGATGGATTTGGTTTAAGTAATTTTTGAAACAGGTCTATTTGTTCATTCAAATCAATGATCGACAGATTACACAAAACTCCCATGAAAACTGAAGATTTTTATAAATAATTAAACATTATTAAATACATAGCCCAAAATAATGGATATAAACCAAGCATGATTGATGTCTTATCGAAGAACTACACAAAGAAAGAAAATAAGAAGAAAGAGATATCAAATACATTCAATCAGACTACCTTGGTAAACATTGTCACAAAATTAACAAATCATTTTATAAACAAGGATATCAATTGGCTTTCAAAACCTCTAACAACCTTGGACTTCTAATCAAAAACAAAAGCAATTCAACAAACCAAAATCAAAATTTAAAATACAATAATAGTGGAGTATACAAATTAAATTGCAACGATTGTCAATCCCACTATATTGGAAAAACCGGCCGCTCCTTCAACATTAGATTTAATGAACACATAAAGGCATTAAAAACATCATCAAATCCAAAATATGCAGACCATTTAAATAACACTCGCCATACATACTCTAACATCGAAAACAATCTTGAAATTTTACACACAAACAAAAAAGGTCGCTTATTATCTAATTTAGAACATTTTTAAATTTACAAAAGTGCCAAAATTAATCATAATATATTATTAAATGACAAAGATTTTTTAACAAAAATGTATTATTCGACAGACTATTAAACAATATACATTGATCACACATAAAATTAAATACAACAAATTTAGCCACCAAGGTAGTGAAAAAACACATGACAAATTGGTTTTAATTATTTATTTTCATAACTTAACCTTAGTTAGTACCTGAAGAAGAAATCACAGATTTCGAAATGTACATCGTAAGAAAAATAAAAGTTTACAAAAAAGTGTTAAAAGGTTTATTTATATTGTGTAATACAATAATATCCTACTTTCTTATGTGCAAGTAGGACATTCGATAGTGCTATTGACTTCTTGTGTAATACATTATGTACCATATAACGTTGTATATTTCCGAAATTCTATTACCATTTATAACTGTTACTGTGAAACTTACAAGGAATATAGTTAGGATTACTTGGAGGGAAACATTACATGATGTTGATTTCATTTCTCAATAAGTGTTATGATTTGGTTTGCAATTCGAATTTAAGCTATTAAATTCAACGGTTTAATTGGTTATATTGTACTCAACTTTGTCAATATTAAATTATTTTTCTTGCCTTATTAAATTTGTTTCTATACAGGGGTTATTTATGAATTACCACTTTTATATTATAAATTAATTTTGCAGGTAACTGTATTAGTTTAAACTGTAGTAGTGATTCATTTTTGGGGCGTTTGGTACCGTATTCAATACAATATTAAACAAGATTATTCAAAAAACGTAAAGTTTGTATGAATTGTTCAGAGGTATAGTGCCTGACAATAAAAGTTTATAATATATTTTAAGGAAAGAAATATAAAGGTCTATACCATCCGTTGCTTAATCGTTTCTTTAAGCCTTTACCATGCTGAAAACTAAAAGCAAAAACATAATATGTAGTAAAAAACATTGTGTATAATATATGATAAAACTCATGGTTGAAAACACAGTTTAAAGATGTATTTTCATTCTGTAGTTTGCACCACAGCCATAAGTACAATAGTAAGTCTTAACAGTAGCAATTAAATCAAGTAGAGAAACTACATAAAACGATTTCGTTTCCTTCGTCAAAGTAAAATGCCTAACAATAAGGAGAAGTATAAGAAGGACGTTGTCTGAGACCTAAGACAGTATACACATTACAACAATTTTCTTATTTTAATGTGAATTATCATGTAGGTATTTTGCTGTTACATCTAACAAAATCAGCTCAATTAATGTTACATACATGCTACGTACAACCATGTCACTATACTCCCCCAGGGATTGTAGTGACATGTCCTAGGACATGGCCTGAAATTTGTATAATATCCTAAATGGAACGACTATGCCTTTGTCTCCATTAAAGAGAATACTGTCATTCGTTTCGATTGGTATCTTATCGCTGCAAATTCTTTTTAATAGTGTCAAAATCTTCCTGTTGATCATCCTAGAATCTTTAAAGACTTCTTGGAGCCTTACAATGGAGCATTATAATTAAGTTTGTTGTAATGTTACGTGTATATCCTAAAAATCCTTATTTTTACACAATCCAGTTTTTAAACCATCGATTTGTTTTTGTCCACTTTCCGTCAGCCTACTCGCAATACTCTGAAAATTTTGTTTAGTGCAAGAGACTTTTTTTTTTATTGTCACTGTTGTTCAATACACTTTTAGTGAAGACATATTCAATAACAGAAATATTTCGCTGTGAAGCAATACTCTCCCAACGCAAAACATTAATACTCTCTCTTAAAAATTGTCGTGTTTTTGGAAAAAATATGATAGAAAACCATTGGGCAGGTATACACTGTTTGTTTTCCTAAATTTGGTACAACTTATTTACGAGTCATTTTTACAATTTAATCTAGAAAATTTACCGGTGTCGGGATAAAAGGTTTACTAGCCAGTATACGCTGTAACTTGTGTTTCCTGACGTTTAGAAATTCAAATACTTTAGTACAAATTAGGTACTAATAATATAATTGTGAAAATACCAACTTGAAATGCCCCAGAAACTGGGCCAGCAACATGCACTTAACCTTTGTATCCATATCGTCCTAACCTATTGGCATATATGATGATTTTCTTAAGCAGAATAAGAAGAAACGCTGGTACAAAAGAAGGACGGAAATAGTAGTAAAGAGATCATGTTTAATTTTAACCTACGCCATAAAAAACTTAGATCCAGTGTCCGAAGCCTTAGACAATGAAGCCACCATAACACTGTATGTTTTTTTATTTTTCAATACTCATTATCAAAAATAATATATGCAACTACGACGTGCTAAAAAAACGGGGAGAAATGTTTTTTAACATGATAATTCTTCCAAGCTAAGTTACTTTGGGTTTTTAAGTAATAATAATGACTAGATAAGTATGCTTTCATTGTTATATAGTTTATTATAATAGTAATTGAAACTGTTTTAATAGCTATTTTATTACCACGATACGGAAAGATACATCAAGGATCTTCATTTGCATGATATCCTTTGAGTTTTGCTGTTTCAAAATTTGAAACCGATAGTATGTGTCCTTTTCCTAGATATCACGTTTTTGTATTTTCGTTCTAAAAATATGTGTCTGTAAGTGTTTCAGTGGCAGTTTCCATGTGTGCGTTTATTAGCAAGAATCTTGGAACACAAAGCCAATATGAGAACGTAGCCTTAAGAAAGTAAGTAATTAGTTACATCCTAATTGAAGTACTTTATTTAAACACATAGCTGTAAGTGTAGTAAAAATTAATGTAAAGAAAGAGTGTTAATTAACCAAATTTTTGGTTGAAATCTCGTCAGCCATCACTTTGGATGAAGTCATATACATAACAAATGTATGTAAATGAGGGAAAGTCATCAATATAAAAACAGATTCTATGACAACACCAAAGGATAATTAGGTGTTAATTCTTTACTTTCATTTAACGCAATTATAGTGTAAATTTCCTATAGCTATCCCTAGGATTCCTTAATTTTTTCATCAATTTTGAATTTAAATTATAGCATTTAATAAAACTGTTGTATTTTACATTATAAATGTACACAGCTTTAGACACTATAATAATAACATCAATTTTTACCGCAATTACATGGACATAACTTGCAAATAATAATACGCATATTACAGTAGTTAGTAACGTTGTAACGGGTCACGCATCTTGGGCTTCACTTTTGACATGGCGATATAGTTTAAAACTTCGTCATAATTTGGAACGCATGAATTGGTATGAATGCAATCATCTGTTGTTACTACTGTTTCACATATTATTTAAATTAAAACATTTTCTTCTCATAATGTATAGACTGAATATAAATTATAATATTTTTCGTATTAATACATCACTGTATTTGTTATATTTAATTAACCCTCAAATACTAAACTATGGGGATATAAAGTGAAATATTAATAGATTTGAGACAAGTTATTATTATTAATACTGTAAAATTACACTTTAGCTGTTTAGCAATTTCTTGCGATGAGCAGATTTTGATAGTAAAAGTTGCAGAAAAATTCATAATTCATGCTTTTTAATTTACCTAAATTTTACAAAGGGTTTTTACAACTTTCTTGTAAAAAGATACAAGATGAAATCACCGAAACAATAAGAAAGTAGTATGAAATAGTAAGCTATAAACAATCCAGACAGTAAAGGTATCCACACAATCACAGTAAACCAAAAAACTTATAATACTATCAAGTTTGTAGAGTAAGGAGCTGTGAATTATCCCGGCTATCTCGCGGTCTACTTGGCATGCTGCTGCAGTAGTGTCGTATGTCTCTGTAGCGCTGCTATATTGTTTGCGTACGTATCGCTTTACGTTCTCACTATAATATTATAGAATAGCTGTAAATATAGCTTTATTAGTGTTACGGAATTAAAAGAATCGTTGCATTTATGGACCATTTAATATAATTGATAATATTGTTGCATTCTACTATATTCTAGTAAACTGCAACCTGGAAAATTGGTGCATTTTTAAAACTTATTGATATCATTTTTGATAGACTGAAGAGGCGAAAATATGAGATGAACGTATCATGAGACACTGCTTCAACCGTTAGTAAGGTTTGTTGTGTTTGATGTCTGT
The DNA here is from genome assembly GCF_021130785.1 of Homalodisca vitripennis. NCBI lineage: Eukaryota > Metazoa > Arthropoda > Insecta > Hemiptera > Cicadellidae > Homalodisca > Homalodisca vitripennis. The sequence continues at coordinate 41,909 of NW_025776860.1, read as the reverse complement.
TACACTAACTGCTCACGTCTTATTTACAAAATAGAGCACCGTGTTTTAAGATTAAAAGGCATATTCGGGTAAAATTATTGATGGTGTATCACAGGGTTTTGCTCTTGGGGTCGTGCGATTTCAGGTAAAGTCGAAAATCTTAATTTATTTATCCACAATACAGTAACGGTTTTATTTACATACGATACAACCCTCTGAATCAAGTTAAATAAGCTGATATTAATAAAAGTATTGCTAACATAAATTTAAATGCTTCTATTTATAAATTTAAAACTGTTATAAATCAAGCGCAATTAAAAATTTAATTTGAGAATACAACAGTAAGAGATAACCCGCTGTTATTATGGGTCTTATAAAGTAAACAGACTCCTAATAAATCCTGGGAATACTCCAATATCGAGGATTGATCTGGAATAACTAAGGTGTCAGTATCTCCTCTAAATTTCAAACGTAGGAAAAATGTGCTCTTTGATACCATTATAAGCCAAGATTTTACATCTTTATAATTCGCATATTCACCTACTGAAATGTAGTTTGGGGTGCCTTAAACAAAAGTAGGATAGGTTTCAGACTTTAACAAATATTTTTTAGAATAATCAAAAAATTACATTTTAGAGAGGATTGTAGGAATGCCTTGAATGGATCTGAGATTGCTGACTCTGTCTTAATTTTATATGTTCCAGGTAGTTTTGTACTGGAAATCTAAGTGTATTTTATCCAGAGCAGAGATAGTAACCATCATAGAAATAGGTTTAGGCACTTACAGATTGCAGTGGCATATTGGACCAGCATAAGCCTTTGTGTCACAGATTGGTGTCATGTTGTTAAATGGGTTTCCTGATTGTACAAAAGAATTGAACTATAACATGCATTGATGGTCAAAATATTTTACTGTGTTATAAGTCTTTGGATATTCAATTGGATATTAAACATTTTAAATTCATAAGATCCGGTCTGATGGCTAGGTATGAAAAGAGGAGTGAGTATTAAAAAATACTCGTACAAGTACAAAAGAGCGTGAATGTGAAGGATAGCGTAACCTGCCCTATTTCTAACTTAAACGCTTGATATACTCCGAGGGTTTTTTAATATATATTTATTATACTCTATGGTAAAATATTCATTGAATATTTAAATTAGAAGTTTTACAAAATGGCTGCGTAATTTTTCATGAAGTGCACAACAGAAACGCTATATAGTTTAACTGACGAAATACATGACGTGAGCAAAGAGCCTTATATAATATATAACGGCAAGTTGTAAGAAAGGTTAGAACAAGGAATATTGTTAACGGTGACAATCAGTGTAGCTAACAACATTAAACAACATATAGTAAGCGCTAACATACTATAAAAGATTTGGATCTGGTCCAGGGACATGCAAACGCTCCCTTGGACAACTTAGTGCATTGAATATTTTATTTCGAACCTTGTGTAAGGTTTTGTAGGGTTGGTTTAGTTTAAGATTAAGGTTGTGACATATTTTGAGCAAGGGTTGCTGTGAGAGGATTTAATAATAGGTTAGATTGGCAGAACAAATACCCTCAAATGAACCAACACATTTATTTGTGACAACATTTCATTAAATTGATTAATTGATTGCGTCAATCGACATATTAAGCACAAAACTTAATGTCTTAATACTTTGAAGACATATTTAATATTAAATTATTCATAACAATTTATTTTGAATTTAATTCATTATAACATTTACTAGTAATTTTGTAGTGTTGCAATAATAATGAGTTCATGGACTAACATGAGAAACTTTCTTTAAAATAGCTAAACATTTACATGAATTTATATTTTCGAAATTGTGAACATTTAAATAGATATGAAATTGAAAATGATTAATGAACCCTAAAATATACTAAGTTCTTAAAATTACTTACATTTTATTTCACATCACACTTATTACGCCTAGAGATATTTTTCCGCACACGAACACAAACACTCCCGAACTTCACTCTTCGAATTCCCGGCCTCCACTTCCACCTCTCCTCCTTGTTCTTCAGTTTTGATGTTCTTCTCCCGCCAGCTCATTGACCACGCCTCTGCCAAATCTCTCCATCATAATTGGTGAGTAACAATTTTCCATATCAGCATGGCTGTCCCTTACATTGTCGCACGGTTTTTACAAATAAGCATTTCCTGTTTGTTCACCATTGGCGTCTGGGCGGATGTGCGTATCTACTTACATCCGGAGGATGTTTGTCTCGAATTGCAATACGAGACTTCCTTTCCAGCAACTATCTGTACATCTATTCTATGAATTTTATTTTACTAATAATACATATGTCTTACATTCCCCTGGCTTAATGACGATTCTACCTACGAATCGTACTTATAGTCTAATTAAGGTTTTCCATTGGGTAGTCACGTTCATGTACTGTAGGCTTCAGAAATTTTATTTTGATGTTATTAATGTGGATGAAGTAGAGGGCTATAAAAAGAAGTAGTGTTATTATAGAAGTCCAGGCTAATAAAATGTACAAAATGAGTTCCGTGTTGTTTACTATGTTTTTGTCGTCGTGTTTTAGCTGGAAGTGGTGTTGTCTTTGTAGATTGTGAACGAAGCAGGTGAATGCGCAGGTAGCTCGGAGAGTAGGTAGTGTTGTGTTGAGAATGCTGTGTAGACATGTTCCTTGTTGTCTGCCAAGTCATGTATTTGGTGTTCTGTCGCAATGCCACAACACCATTCGAAGAAATCTCTGACGAACGTGAGCGATCTTCTGTTTCTATCTGGTTGCTGTCTTTGGATGAATGGGAGGTGTTCTGCTACTATTTGTTGATGTATGAGGGTTTCTAATGTGGAAAGTTTGCTCTGTATCTTGCAATAGGTTTGGGAGTTGTTGAGGTTTTAGGGCAGAAATTTAGAGAGGGTTCGTTTTTAGGTAAATTTTGCTGTGTGTTGAAAGGAATTTTGTATAATATAGGGATGGAACCGGTATAAGGTAGTGTCTGAGACATTGGAGTGAAGTACGCTCCTTTGAAGATTTGTACTAGAGGCTTATTGGGTTCTTCTGTGTTGTGGGTTGATGTGCTGGCAAAGGTGGTCGAAAGAGGCATGGCAAGTGCTTGTGAGTAGTAGAAGGAAGTGCTGTGAAGACTTCATTTTTCTCGTGGGTGTTCGGGATCGGTTAGAGTGCTGTAGACTGGTGTCTTGTAGATTGGTGTCTTGTAGACTGGTGTCTCAGGTTGTAGTTGGCTTTTTGGTGTCGTAATTCTAAAACTTAATATCTACAGGTTACATATACATTTTAGTTTAATATTTTATAATTAATACATATTTATGCCTAAGGTTTTTATTTACAGAAATCTTTTAATGACCTCTCGATGGTGTGTCGTATTTCCCTAGCTCTATGTAATAATATTTACTAAGCATCTTGATCTCTAGTGTTCTTAAATAAGGTTCGATATTATGTTAATTTATTATATTACAAAACGATACTACGCACCTTTGTTTCTGAGGCATATGTAATATCCCTTCTTTGTGCTTATTGTCCATAGTCCATCATCATGATCATAATATATGTTGCCAAATCAAGGCTGTATAGTTTGTTTATGAGCAATATTGCCGTGTTAATACATACTATGTTAAATATATGTTACTTTCCTTCAATGTTAGATTAGCTATGTAATAATTAAACATGTTATATAAGTCATTTTCATGTCATATATTGAAGTATTTGTTTATCCTAGGATTATATAATATAGAACATGTATGTCTCTTTCTTTGAGATGCATCTCAGGAAAATTGAGTCCTTGTAGGGTATATTATGTTAACACTGCTATCTACTAACTTAAATAAATATTATATATGTAGTATACTTTATCATATTTTATATTCTTTATTACTAGGCTATGTATACACGTATCCCTCAGGTAAGTATAATATGTACGTTGTGTCAAGTTAGAGTACGCTTTGTTACTGTAGTAAACGAGTACGTGGGAAACATTACTTGCATACTAAGCTGTCTGAACCACCAGGGCCCTTGGCGACCCAGACCGCTGGTACGAGGCAATGCCCCCTAGTCATAGTCACAACACAGTCGGTGTAGTATAGCGTGGGAAGTTAGTTGAGTTAGCAGAAAACTTATCTGCCTGGGAGACATACCAGAGTCACGGTCAAGTCTTACTAGCCAGTCTAAGTACGGTTACCGTGGGTTACAGGCTCTGCTCGTGTCGTGTCGTGTGTGCTGTGTTAGTGTCCTGTGTATTGGGATTATCTATACCAATATCTTTGGTACGTGTAACCTATCACTTAATCACTAAATTACAGTAAACCTCACATTAAAATACAAAGTTAGGCGTTTTAATTTTCTAAAACTTTTATGTCTTTATTCTCTATCGTTTTCCGACACAACATCGAGATTTTAATATACATTTTTATTTCTGTTAGACTTACTTCAGTGACTCTCAAGGTTATATAACGTTATAATGAATCATTCAAACTGTAATCAAGTTAACCGGTCTCTCAACTCCTGGAGTATAATACCTATTTTTAAAGCGATTCTTGCGTGACTATGTAGTAGCTTTTTACCCTCATATATTATGAAATTATTGCGAATATACTTTTCACTCTCTTCAAATTTTACTACAAGGCAGTGAGTGCATAGTGATGTTCATGAGAAATATTGTATATATTATTCTTGAATATTTTATTATTGCTCAAGTCCCTTCATATTTGTTTTATATTCTCTTATAGAATGATTTCATTCTAGCAACATGTATTGGTTGTTCTGTTAACCTTCCCCTGTGGTAAATCTCTACTGCATATGTCACTTCGTTAATTTTTTTCTTGACAACGAAAGGACCTCTAAATGGTGTTTGAAATTTACTATATTTTTTTGTGTGGTCTTTCGGGAAATGGACCAAGACTTCATCGCCGGGTTTAAATCCAAATGAGTTTTGTCACGGTCAAAGTATTTCTTTTGCGCTTCCTGGGCTTTTTTCATGATTTTCGGCATATCTTTGCGTATTTGCTCTAAAATTTCTATATTTTCCAACACCATTTTTTCGGGATTAACCTGTAAATATATACAATCAGACGGTAAGTTAGCTTCGTAACCAAACATGAGGTAGTGCGGTGTGTAGCCTGTTGAAATGTTTACAGACGTGTTGTAGGCAAATGTAACTATTTGTACATATTTTGACCAAGTTTGGGGTTTTTCCACAACGTAATGAGATATTGCCTTTATTAGCGTGTGGTTGTATTTTTCAACCGCACCTTGTACTTGTGACATACAAGCAGCGCCTGGCCTTTGTTCAATCCCGAGTGCATTTAGTAACTGTGAAATTACAGAATTCATAAAGTGTGTTCCTCTGTCATGATTAATAATTCTAGGAAATCCAAATGTGCAGAATAGATTTAATAATTTTTGCGCTACCGTGTTCGCATCTGCATTTCTACAAGGGGTTGCAAATGCCATTCTAGTGCAGGCATCCGTTGCAACTAGGATATATTTGTAACCATTACTTTGTGTAATATTACCTACAAAGTCTATTGTTATTCTGTCAAAGGGTTTTATGGAGGGTGCAATAGGTTGTAGTAGGCCGTAATTTTTGTTCGTTTTGGCCTACGTAGTTGACATTCTTCACAAGTTTTTGTATATTGGAGGATATCACGGTACATATTCGGCCAGTGATATCGTAATTTTATTTTTGAAGCTGTTTTGTAATGTGATAAGTGTCCACCCGTGTAGGGGTTGTCATGGAATATTTTTAATATTTCTTGTGTTTGTTTTTGGGGTATAGCCAATAAGTTTCTAGTTTCTCGTCCGTTGAAAGTTTTGAAATATAACAATCCATCTATTTCTTCGTAATGTCTTGAAGCCCGTCTGATTTTTTTATTTACCGCCTCAGGTGAGGTCATCGCAAGGCGTATTTGTTTCAAATAACTGTCTTGAGTTTGTAGTAGGGGTAGATTTGTCTATATTAAAGTATTGACAGTTAAACACACGTCCGTAAATTCTTCATCCTAAGGTTTTTCTAAAGGATTTCTGCTTAAGGCGTCTGCTAACACGTTTGTAGCACCACGTTTATGTTTTACTACAATAACATAACACAGATTAGGTCTGTTAATGACAGTGCTAATCTGTTTAATCTAGTGGAAGTGTGCTTAAAATTTTTATAAAACTGTAATGCGGCACAGTCCGTATAAACTGTTGTTTGTCTACCAATCGTGAATTCTCTGAAGTAGTTCACAGCATAGGTTAGCGCTAGCATTTCACGTTCAGCATTGCTGTAACGCATTTGGGTATTTGAATATTTTTTTGACATGTAATAAATTGGGTACATTCTATTATTTTCTTCATCTAACTGTACTAACGCTGCTCCGCATCCAATCAAACTGCTATCTACATAAATGTGTGCTTCCCTGTTGTCCTTCCAATGTGATAGTAATGGTGGGTTGGTCAAAATTTGTTTGATTTTTATAAAAGCCTGTTCACATAGATCCGTCCATTTAAATGCCATGTTTTTATTTGAATCTTTTATTATCTCAGTAAGAGGTTGTGCTATTTTGGCATAATTTTGGATGAATCTGCGGAAGAATCTTGAGCATCCTAAAAATTGTCTCACTTGCCTTACACAAGTTGGTCTTTTAAATTCGGTGATAGCTTCTACTGACTGTTTTTGGGGTAAAATTCCTTCTCCTGATACCTCGTGTCCTAAAATGTTTACACTTTTGTAGAGAAATTTACACTTTTTTGTATTTAGTTTCAAATTAGCTTTTTCTAGTTCTTCTAATATAGTTTCTAGATTATGTAAGTCATTTTCAAATGAGTCACCATAACAAATTAGGTCATCCACGTAACAGATGACTTTATTATAAAGGTGACGGTTTTAATATCGCATTCAAGGCTTTACTAAATAATGTGGTTGAAGTTGAAAGTCCCATCGGCAGTCGGCAAAACTGTAGAAGTCTATCAGGTGTTTTTATGGCTAGGATGTGCCTATCTTCTTTCCTAACCTCCATGGAATAAAATGCATTTTTAAGGTCTAATTTTGTAAATGTGTGCGCTTTGTTCAAAGAGCTTAAAACCAGGTTTACTGAAGGAATGGGGTGGGCATCTGTTTTCAACTGTGCATTAACCTTCCTGAGATCAGCTACCATTCTGTCGCTTCCATCTTTATTTTTCACTAAAAATACTGGGCTTGCATATTCTGTGTAATCCTGACATTCCTCTAATATTTTTGCTTGTACTAAATCGTCCAATAATTTGTTTAATTTTTCCCTTTCTGTTTTACTCTGCCTATACGGTGGTGAGTTTACAGGTTTCGTATTTGGTTTTAATTCGAGTTGAACAGGAGGTATGTTTGCAGGAGTTAAATCGATTACCTTTGTTGTAAATATGTGTCTGTATTTTTGTAAAACGTCAAGGACTTTTTTGTGTTCTTGGAGGGTTAAATGTGGTGAGATATCAAATACTATGCCGTCCTTATCTGTCAATATTGTTTTTCCTGTGCCACTTGTAATGGGATGGTGTTCCAGGGTAGGCTGTGCTTCAAGAGTTGGGTAATGTATATGTCCTATCGTAGTATATGCGGGTATCCTTTTTGGGAAATTTGATGCATTATAAATATTTACAATTGTATCTGTACCATCTTCCCCTTCTGAAAGATATGCATGACATTTCTTTTTTATTCTTATATTCCTATCTGTTTCGATGGCTGTTCGAGACTCTATGCCTTTTAAGGAGCTAATCCTAATATGCTGATGTGGTGCTATAATTATGTCTCGTGGGGCTGTTACATCTGTTATTTGCTGTACTTCTAACTCCTGTGTGTTTTTAAAATTCTTGATGTCTAACTGCCACTGTTCATTCATAGGTATTATATGTTCAATCTGATATTTGGTAATTTTTATTGTTTTATTTTTATAGTTTAACTCCACGCAGTTCTGAAATAGGAATATGTTTCCTACCAATATTGGGCTGTTTAGATCAGGTGTCACATAAAACGTGTCTTCAAGTATTACTTTGCCAATTTTTATGGCGATTTTTGTCGAACCCAAAACTGTTATTGGTATACCGTTAGCCGATATCAACAAGGATATGTTGATAGTATTTAATTTTGTTGCACAAACTAGGTCTGCTCTAATAATGTTTATGTTACATCCTGTATGTATAATGCAGGGTACTGGATGTCGAGGGTTTGTGGTCAAGGCTACGTCTATTGTTAGGACAGGTATCTTCTTCGTAGTTTTATTTTCGCAATTAAATATGAGTTCATAAATATTCTCTAATAATAATGTTTTATTTTTCCTCGGTCTGTGTATCCTGTCTTTCGTTATTTCTTGCAAGTTAGTACAATCTATCATATTCTGTTTCTTCTGTTGCTCTATGTGATTTAAAATCTGTATAGTGTCTATCTCAATGGTTTCTTCCAATCCAGTATGTGTGTTTAACTCCCCCATACTACAATCTGGGTCCTGTTTTACGTGCGCTACTACCTTTAATACGCTAGGTTTTATCTGTCCTGTGAAATTTTCTGAGACTGCAAGGTTTCTTGTAAAACTGGGTTTATTTATATTTGTTGTCCCCGAGGGGTTTGGTTCGCTTAGGGTTGGGGTTGGATTGAACGCAGATTGAAGTTTCATGGTGTGTATAAGCTTCTGCATAATAGGTTTCAATTTCTTGCATCTTCTTTAAAGGTGGGAATTCTTGATTATAATCTATGGCTTTAAATATCACTTCTGAACTGGTCTTTCCAGGGGTTGATAGTGGTAGTACTTTGGGGTTAGTTGGAGTAAATGTCATAGACTTTATTTTAAAAATTTGTAAGTTTGTCGATTCCTTTGGTTAAGATCTATGGTGTTATTTGTTTTCGCTTTTGATAAGGGGGAAGTTCGGTAAGGGTTAGTGTGACCTCCCCCTATTTCCCGTTTTTTTGATGATTTTGTTTATAATAATTAGACTTGTAACATGATTCGATATTGTGGTTTGTTCGCTTGCAGTACCTGCAGAACAGCTCTTGTGTATTGTTGGTTTTAGGTGCCAAGCAGTTACTTTTGGTTTGAGAAGTTAATGAACGTTGCTTGAACCAGCATTGTTCAGTATTATGGTTGTCTTTACGGCAAATAGTGCAATACCTATTTTGTCTAGCAGGTTGTATTTGGGAATGGTTTTGTCTTCTCCTATCACTGAAAGTAACGTGTTTAATCATAGGTGGCCTTTGGGTTTGTTTGGGGTAGTTTGAGCTTTCCATATATCTATTCTGGTGAGGACTAGGTGTTCTATCATATCTTGGCTTATATTTTGAGTTTTCATACGGGGATGGAGACCTTTCGTACCTGTGGTTATGATTTGAAATTTGGTTTGTAGTTAGGGTAGCTACTAAATTAGTTTATGGATGATGTTTTGTTCATATAAGGGTGTACTATAGGGTCTGTTTGCTGCAACCCTATTGTACCTTTCTTTGTTTTTCATTTGTGTTAGAACTAGCTGTTCTGTAATTTTTAAATTATTCTCTAGATCACTTAAGGTGTCGTTTTTCAGGCCTATAACTCGTTCACAGATTTCTGGTTTTAGTCCCTGTATGATAAAATGTATAATTTGCTTGTCCTGTATTGTGGGGCCATATCTTCGGCATGTTGTTAATATATCTAAAAAATAGGTTAGTGTTGGCTCGTTCTCTCCCTGTATGTTGTGTTCTAAAATAATTTGTAGACTCTGAGTTTGTGCTAATGGAGTGAAAGCCTCTATGAAACTTTTAGCAAGTTGATCCCATTGTATGGCTACCCCTCGTTGTTTTTGCTTGTAGTGTTTGAACCAAGTTAGTGCTGTGCCTGATAAATGCGCTGGGAATAAATTAACTTTAGTGTTGTCTGTCCATCTGTTTGAAGTTGCTGCCACTAGGAATTTGTCTAAAAAATCTTGTGGATTTTCGCTCTGGAGACCTGTGTAAGTCCCAGCTGATATTAACGGTATGTTTTCCCCCATGGTTACTGTGTTCGTTCTGTCAGGTAGTGTGAGTGGCTCGTAATGTTGTGCTAAAGTTGGGGGTGCTTGTGTCTTGATGTCCGCCTCAGGGTTATGTACTATGTCGTATAAATTTGTTCTCTGCACTAGAAAATCCTCGATTGTAGCTAGATCCTTATAGTTTTCCCTGTCCTCTTCACTTAGGTGAGTTTTTCGTGTAGTTAAATTAATATGGTTTTAATATTAGGGTGACTTGCGCTTATACGTGTTAAGTTCTTAAGTGCCGCTAGGATAGGTCTGAGGTCTGCTACAGTGTCTGTGTCTCTAGATAGTATTCCATTTTTATTTAATATTTTTATTATGTCACTTTTGGAAGTCCTATATGTGTCTAATGGTATTAAATCTTCATGTAGTATGGTTTCCATCTAATTATACATGTCCATTGACGTACCTCGTTAGTTTACTTGGCGTTACTCTAATTATGGGTTTGAAAATATTTTTGAGTTATTGGAAATTTAATTTGTCTTTTAGGTAAATGAATGGTTTGTCACTGAAGTAGGCTATTTTAGTTCAATACCTTCTTATGAATATTATTTAGTTCTAATTTATACCTAGCCTACGAAACTATGTGCTTGCCCATGTGAGGAATTTGAATGCCAACCGAGTTTTAGCGCCTCCACCATGTAAGGTTTTTGTAGGGTTGGTTTAGTTTAAGATTAAGGTTGTGACATATTTTGAGCAAGGGTTGCTGTGAGAGGATTTAATAATAGGTTAGATTGGCAGTACAAATACCCTCAAATGAACCAACACATTTATTTGTGACAACATTTCATTAAATTGATTAATTGATTGCGTCAATCGACATATTAAGCACAAAACTTAATGTCTTAATACTTTGAAGACATATTTAATATTAAATTATTCATTACAATTTATTTTGAATTTAATTCATTATAACATTTACTAGTAATTTTGTAGTGTTGCAATAATAATGAGTTCATCGACTATCATGAGAAACTTTCTTTAAAATAGCTAAACATTTACATGAATTTATATTTTCGAAATTGTGAACATTTAAATAGATATGGAATTGAAAATGATTAATGAACCCTAAAATATACTAAGTTCTTAAAATTACTTACATTTTATTTCACATCACACTTATTACGCCTAGAGATATTTTTCCGCACACGAACACAAACACTCCCGAACTTCACTTTTCGAATTCCCGGCCTCCACTTCCACCTCTCCTCCTTGTTCTTCAGTTTTGATGTTCTTCTCCCGCCAGCTCATTGACCACGCCTCTGCCAAATCTCTCCATCATAATTGGTGAGTAACAATTTTCCATATCAGCATGGCTGTCCCTTACATTGTCGCACGGTTTTTACAAATAAGCATTTCCTGTTTGTTCACCATCGGCGTCTGGGCGGATGTGCGTATTTACTTACATCCGGAGGATGTTTGTCTCGAATTGCAATACGAGACTTTCTTTCCAGCAACTATCTGTACATCTATTCTATGAATTTTATTTTACTAATAATACATATGTCTTACACTTGTGATTTTCTTTGTGTTTTTGAAGTACGTTTCCTATCGATACAGGTTTTAATATCTTATTCTAGAGCAATATTTAAATATTATTTTTGAGATGTATTTTTTAAAATTCTTTTTACAAGTATATTGGAATTAGTTGTAAATTAAAGTTATTTCAAGGGGTATTATGTTTATATTACGCTATAATTTTCCCTCGAATTTTTTCCCTATTTGAATCTCCTGATTTGATTAAATTGATTTTAAATATCCTGACGAATAATAGGAATGCCATATGCATATATTTGTAAATAGCGTACCAAATAGTAGAGACGCATATCAGGAAACAATATATAGTGAATAAAAAGTATTCCAACCTCTCGATTTAGAGACCAATGGTTTGGGATTTTAAATTCACAGCGAAAAACTTTTATAAAATGTAACGAAATATTAAACTGAATTCCATGTAATATTTAGAATAATTCTAACGGTTTCAAAATCACTTGAATTATTTAAAATGTATGAGACAGAAAAGGAAACTAAGCCTGCAGTTTTCTTTTTGAAATCACGTTGATAATAATTGCAAAGCCATGTGACATATTTGAAACAGAAGATTTGATATATCATTTATAAATTTTTTACTTAAACTCTAAAGGTATATTTTTACAAAAAAGTTTTAGTGTAAATTCTTTCAACTTCAGCCGAGTTAAAAAACACGCATGGCTGATGAACACCCATATATATATATATATATATATATATATATATATATATATATATATATATATAGATATATATATATATGGGTATAAATAAATATACATATACCCATTTCTAAAGTCTCACACTTATTTGTGTGTCATGCGATTTTGTTCATTAAATTATATCCAGAATAAACTAATTCATTACTATCATCTTGTTAAAAATAGATAATATTTTAATTTTTACCATACCCATCAAATACAAACTCGTGGTTTTTATTCATTAAAGTACTCATACATATGAAGTAGTGATACAGTCTGTGGTACATTGAGTTTTAGTATTCGTTCAGCTGTTTAATTTGTTGCACAACGGGTAATATTTTTTTCATATATCACAGTAATTACATTATTATACTATATAATTGATATTGAGAGTGTTAATCACATTCAACCATGTCCGTTTTTCTAATCAATACCACTTCATTAGGTGGTTTCCTGATAATAACATATTCTCTATTGATAAGAATATAAATGCGAAAAGGGATTTGTTTCCCCACGATTTCTTATGACCTTAGTAAACAGGAATGTGTGTTAAGAAAGTGCAGATATCCTACTATATTCTAGCTTATTTTCAATGCCCAGCCCGACCATATTGCGGTGGAGAATAACGTATAACAGTTTTAAGTAGTTAAGCCTAATATTTATTTACTCATGATGGTTTTCTGTATTATTTAAGTTCTTTCAATCAATCAATTTCATCGTCATTTAATAACACAAACTGATCATAGTATCCGGTTTCCATTAATAATATTATGTTTACATATATTAGCTTGTTTTTTAACGAGGAATTTATCGGTTTATTGGTGGTATATTTAATTGGATCTTTACAATGATTTACAGCGTAGAGTGATCTATAAGTATGTATATTCCGATATCTTCAGTTGGTCGTTATTTTGAACAGTGCAACGAGACTTAGACTATGTTGTGTATTTATAAATTATAATACTTTCTCTTAAATATTGACTAAAGACATCATTGAAAAGTAAAAGGAAATCAAAGGTATTACAATAAGTAAAGGGAAGATTAAACATCCAGTCATTAATATATTTGAAACGCTAGTGAGATACTTCTTAGCAGTCGATTATTTATTGGTTACACTATACACTATTTGGCTATACAGAGAAAAAACTGCTAACTGGACAGTCTAAGATGTGATAGATGTTCATCCCACACTCTCCTGACAATGGTACAGTGACAAATGTTACTCCCCACGTCTATGGTTCGTCAATTTCCACATGAATCCATAATCTTCTCACTGTAGAGATATATCTAATACTGATAAATACGTCGTATATTATAACATGCTAGTATCATTTAAAATATAAATTATTTTGGAGTGTATTAGTGAAGTTAATGGAGTGATTTTTATGGTCTATTAAAGGTTTCTTAAAGCACATGTTGATATTCAAATACATTTGCTCCAATAACATTTTATATAAGCTATACTGATTTAATCGCTCAATTCTGAATTCTGACCTTACCTTTTCTTATTTATAAGAATTATTGATATGTTTTATGAAGACAATGACACGAATCATTATTTTTTATACTGTTGATAAATATAAAAGTATTCAAGTAAATCAATAGTAAGCTGAATTATCGCTAAATAAAACACTGATTCTCCCAGACAATTTTCAACTAAGCCTGTAAAATGAACATTGCGTTCTATTTCGAGAAGAGAAAACGTGAAATAAATAACACATAATTCAATTAGTGCATTTTTGACACGCTTCAGCACTAGATAGAAAAATAAAAAAAAATACTGCAACACTATGAAATAATTTTTTTGAAATATTTATTGATGATCGAAGGATTTTGAACGAACCACATTTTCTTAGGTAATTTTCATAGTTTGTTTTGCTATATAACGCAGTGACACTCAGTTGTCAGTTTTTGTAGTGTGGTATGGACTTACAGGTAAAATATGTAACGAAAACTTCCACCTTATTTTGAATTATTTGGTGATTTATTCTAAAGTATAACTAATTGAATAACTGAGGGGAAATTGAATTAGTTACTAGCTTTTATAGAGGTAAACATACATTTTTGTGGACTGTGTTTAATCGATAGTTTACTCATGAAATTTGTTTTTGAGTCGTTTATTACTATGGTTTGTATAAGGCTCTCATTATGGTTTAATATTGTATATGATGTAGTGTACATAATTAACTGTGTACTCCTCCTAGCCAAAGGCTTGTTTTGTTGCGTACTTCTACGTTGTGACATATATACTCCATTATAATGTATGAGTAATTGCTTTCAAATGTAACTAATTTAACATTTCCACATGAGAACCATTATTTTAGTGAAAATAAAAGTATAGAATAGCTCAAAAAGTTCAGATTTTTATACTTAGGATGTACAACTTTTTAGTGAATATACATTCTTGATACATACTCAAAAGATTAAAAATGGAAAAAAAAGGTTTTAGAAGTTATTGTTTACTTTTTTTTGCAACAGAATTATGATATATTTTAGCTTTTATTGATAGGCCTACTAGAGTGATACTTTCACAGTTAGTTAGAAATATAATGACATCCTTGCAGAGAGCTATGACAGTTGTCAGCAATAATTGCCGGTAAACATACTATGATGTGGAAACAAAACGTAACGTCATGTACTATAATTATTATTTGCAATAACATAGGTCAAATAATTCTCTAGATGTTGTACGGATGGTAGGCTACACTAAAATTCAGCTACAAATTTCAACACTTCCACATAAGCCATATTTATAATATATATATATATATGTGTGTGTGTGTGTGTGTGTGTGTGTGTGTGTGTGTGTGTGTGTGTGTGTGTGTGTGTGTGTGTGTGTGTGTGTGTATGTTGTCTCTAAATGGAGTTACGTATAAAAGTCCATAGATCAGTAGTTGTCGTAATTTAGGATTCGCCAATGTTCAACTAAATGCCATGGAATACATGCAACATTATCAAACACGCTAAATAAAAGTTAAGTTTCGTACAAAAATGTATATATTGGTTTGTATGGTCTAGAGAAAAAAGTATAAAAATAGGCAAATCATGCGTGCGGGCATGTTGAAAAGAATATTTCAGCGCTCTGAGTGATAGGGTCAGCCAAAAAAGCACTGTATTAGTTGTGTGGTATTGAAACCTGTAACATTTTTTTTAACAGGAATAAACAAATACTCTTGCATGAGGTATGTAAAAAGTAACCGACTAGAGAGGGAATGCACATCGTGCTTTTCATTATATAAATGAAGACAAGTCTCTAAAAACTTTTGGAGAGGGTACAGTTTATAGCTAAATATTTTACGTGGTGAACGTTGCCCATTCGTTTCCCATTAAAATAGCGTCGAGTGTTTACATATATCCATAGAGACATTTAAATATAAAATTATCTTCTAACTGTACAAATAAAGTAAAAATTAATATTTACATGCTTCCAGTTATTGGAAAACCCGAATATTCATTAGATTACGAATATGAAGCTAAGCATGGTAATATTGGATATTACATTTAGTGGTGTTAACGGACTACTGACACAGACAGTGAGTATTAATTTTAAAGTGCTTCCAATATCACGCCTTAAGTGGAAAAACTTACATTAATGCTTTTTTATTTCTAATCGCTTCATATAATTATTAATACGCCACTCCGTTTTTGATGACAACGTTTATGTTTACTATGTTATTATAATTGCGATTATATTAAATTGTGATTTTAGTGAAAATTAGACAATTAAATAAACACCAATCCTTACTACTTTAAAAAGTGGATTTAGTTATATGTAAAAATAAACTAATGACTCTTAACCAAAAAACTAAATATTTGATTTATATAGTCACTAAGATATATCTATAAATTAATAATTTAAAATGGTTTAAATCTGCTTTTAAAATTGACACGTGTTGAATGTATCATTTATCAAAAAGAACCGTGAAGAATATTTATATAATATAATATTATGTATATATATAGTTAAATGTTACCAAGTTTCATGGAAAATATACTAAATTCTGGTAAAACTTTACCAGTATATTTCTAGATAAAGACCCCTTCTAAAATGTTTTCATAAACAATGGACTTCAACACTATATTAGTCTAAAATATAACGTTTTAGAATTTGTTCCAAATTATATAATAAGATCTTTTTTAATTCTATGATATTTTTTAATATTCATTAAAAGCGGTAAAAAACCAATGTGACACAACGAAGTATAATATATATATATATATATATTTATTTATTATATATATATATACACTATTATGTAGACTAATATAGTGTTGAAGTCCATTGTTTATGAAAACATTTTAGAATGGGTCCTTATGTAGAAATATACTGGTAAATATTCACCAGAATTTAGTATATTTTCCATGAAACTTGGTAACATTTAACTTTACTAAAATTTACTAAGCATTTTTTAGATATATTAAAATCAAGTCGTCTTATCATTTCTAAATAAATATAGCATTAAGATATAACGTTGTAACAATGTATGTGACACTGCACAAATAGATTTTGTTTACGTATTGACTTGCGTACAAATTGCGTTTGTAATTAATCTTGCTATTCATGTGTGAAAGTCTACAGCATTTATCGGAAATAACCAACATTACCAATAATGAACAAGATGTCACTATTAGCATTTAAAGTGTTATTACATAGTGAGCAAGAGATTGATTAATTTATATGATGTGATAAGAAATATTATCTATTACTTAGACTTCACTTATTAAACAATGTTCGCTACAATTAGGGTGATACTTGATATCCAGCAAAGGGATATTTTGGAACTTGAGGTTATTTGGTGAAACACTCTGTATATAAATCCTGTATATTGGAATATACTCAATTAAATCGCAGTTTTGGACATATAAGTTACACGTACTTACAAATAATTATTCCAGGAGAAAGGTGGCCTTGCATTGGGTTTATAGTTCTCAGTTAACTGTGTACTGAGTACATCAAAAGCCGATTTGTTAGAAATAGTTTGGGTCTATATGTCCAGTTATTATGGAGAGTGTTTTTTTTGGTGTGGAGTTTCCATAGCTACTAAGGCTGTTGCCAGCCATATTCGAGTGTTCTGTCCCTATGTTCCAAGGAGATATGACTTATGTATAATGTATGTCCCTTTGCTTAGCTATGAGGGATGTAGTAAGAAAGCCGCCCAACATAGAGGGTGGCCATTCAACGTGAAGATCTTATCACTCCAGTAGGAAGTGCAAAGCTATTTTTGGACAATGAGCAATAAGAGATATTTCGCCTCTTGCTTTAAGTGAAAACATTTACCATCATATACTTCTAAAGTCATTTTAAATTTACAAATATTAAAAAAACACCACCTCCAAATTCAGATTACGTAATTGAAGTACAGTTCTCAAACATCTAAAGCTTCGAAATACATACCATATACGTTTTAGGATTTATCATTAAGATTTGTCAAATTTTTACTAAACTAGAATTATTTTTTTTTAAATAACTACAATTAAATTCTATTTTAATTATAAATGAATCTGGAATATAGATATGAGACCTAAATATGCTTGGGGCCACTAACTTGTATCTCTAGATACAAGACTTATCCCTATGCAAATTTAAGATAATTCCATACCAGTTCTTATCACTATGTTGCTGATCACATCTGGAATGATAACACCAATGTTTTAGTTTAAGAGGAACTCTTGTTATAGTATATTTATTATTAATAACAATATAATCGTAATAAATAAAATATATTACAATATAAAGAAATAATATAATTTATTTCGAATGAAGTTAATGTCGAAATATTAATATTTTATTTTAGAAAGCAAATGCACAAACAACTTGTTAATTAACTACTAAAATACTCCAGGACACTAATAATACTACATACTTGAATGCAGGAAAACCGAACCTCTAACATTTTATCTAAAATAACTGAACACTTAACATGTAAAAGTGAGTTGGTTTTTGCTTTAAAAATATCTGCTTCCTACTGTGCATTAATTCTCATTTTCTTAAATGCAATATGCTCATGATACATATATTTGAAATGAAAAATAAGAAATATCACGCCGATGTTCTATCTAGATCAAATTTGAAATTGTATGATTTAGATTGTTCAAAGATTCTGAAAATCACAGAATATATATTGCGCTATATTCAGGTTATAACTCGTTAAGAACTAATGCGATTATATGCTCACCGTGCCATTGCTATTTTTTTATAATACAGTGATTTGTGTCATAGATAATTAATTTCCATTTTGTAACTTCTTATAAGTAATCCGGTTAAGAAACGAACAAAATGTTTTATATTAAATGCGTTTATCACGTAATTTTTTTGACAGTATTAATTAAAGTTCAAAATAAAATGGCACGATTTCAAAAGCTTAAAAATAAAATATGTAGAGCCAGAAAATGCAAATTTCTTTAATACTTTCCATTTAATAATATCCTGCTTCATTATAAAATTACTATACCCGAAATATAACAGTTTGATGTTAATACGATTACAAATAAAAGTGATTAACTCCATTATTACATATGTATAATTATCTTATGATAATATATTACACTGTATAGCTGTCTTAAATAATAAATATTCATAATAGAAATAATCCACAAATTCATACAAATTTATACTTAAAAGTTTGGTAAAAATTATGTTTGGTTTAATCAAACTGGTTGACTATTTTGTTAATTTTAGCCTATTTGACATAAGTATCATTTAGCATTATTACATTATTATTACTGTGTAGAATCCCTAGGAATTAACACAATACGCAATATACACAAACCATTGTAAATATTTAGCTCGTATGCATTTATCGTACTCACATCCACACTCCGGCTGTATATTAGGAGTCGACAAGAATAATTATGACAGAGCGTTATCAGTTGACACAAACGGCCATTGGAGGGAATTTGAACATGTTTAATACTGCCTATTTAACTACAGAGCATTTCTCTGGAATATTTCAGTATTTAAATACTACAGAAGTCATATAATTGTAGTAATATCAATGCCATCTAACAATATAAACGTATTAATTTTCACAATTTTGGGAATTAACTAGCTATCATGCTAATTGATTGTAGATTCCTGGCTTAAAGAATTATTATAATCCCGGACAAAAAATTTTACCAGTGCCTTACAGAGATATAGTTAATTTGTTTTACCGTCTATTTTGGCAATCAAACTACTGTTATATTCGCGTCTCATCAAATGAATCAGTTCATACAGTCTACTTTGCAAACTATTGTTCACCATCCTAAACTAATCAGAAAAATTAGCCAATCAGTGTGTGTATCCATCCAGTTAGTAGCAAATGTAATTCCGACCTTATCACATCACTAATTGGAAAGTCATTAAAGTATGCATCACCCGATTGTTTGCTACTCAATGTAGTCCAAAGTGCATTTATAGATTTCATAAAAAATGAAAAAAAAAACTGAATTATTTAACGTTATACATCAGATTGAATAGGAAACAATCTGAATATTTTAACAATACATACATGTATAGTTGTAACCTATGAAATATTTTATGTATTTTAAATAACGAATGACAAGCAGTATAAATATATAATCCACAAAGAACAACCTCATTTATTTCCAAATTACAAATATAATATTACCTATATTACCAACACAACGTTGTAATTTTAAATTTTTAATTAGTACAGAGTTTAAAACTACAGTTCTGGATATTAAATATCATTTAACGGTACATGATATTTTATTCGATATCGTAATACTCAGAAACATACAAATCTATCCCTATACCTTGAAAATACGCTAATCTAATTAATTAAAACATAACTACTCCATTTATGAACCACTTCAAAAAATAATGTAGGTGAAAATAAAGAGTTCAATTCTTATTTGTGTAAAGTAGTTTTCAATATAATTTATCAAAAGTCTGAAGCCTATGCACCACCTCTAAAGTTTGGCGATGAAAATAGTTTTATTCTGAAACAGCAGTTTATTCAGTAACATGCAAATAATTATCTTCGAAAGTTATCAGTTTTAATATAGTCTTATTTTGAAACAGCATTGGCTCGTTCAGTGATATACAGGTAAGGAGGTATTAAGTTTTAAGTTTATTATTAAGTATATATTAAGTTTAAAGGTATGGTTTTACTTGAAGTATTGTGATACAGCTTCTCACTTCGTGCCTAATGTAAAAAGTACAATTTTGATTCTTGTAATGTTTTATATAGTTTAATTAATAAGTAGTAATTATGATAAATACTATACAATCTTACAATATATCTAGTATAATAAAATCTCTACATATAAAAATGTAAGCCTTTACTCTCGAACTTATGAATAATTCTCAAACGTACCAATATAAAAGACAGTTGAAATATTTTGCACATATATGAATTGTTCCATTAATACAATCTTACAATATATCTAGTATGATAAAATCTCTACATATAAAAATTTAAGCCTTTACTCTCGAACTTATTAATAATTCTCAAACGTACCAATATAAAAGACAGTTGAAATATTTGCACATATATGAATTGTTCCATTAATACAATCTTACAATATATCTAGTATGATAAAATCTCTACATATAAAAATTTAAGCCTTTACTCTCGAACTTATTAATAATTCTCAAACGTACCAATATAAAAGACAGTTGAAATATTTGCACATATATGAATTGTTCCATTAATACAATCTTACAATATATCTAGTATGATAAAATCTCTACATATAAAAATTTAAGCCTTTACTCTCGAACTTATTAATAATTCTCAAACGTACCAATATAAAAGACAGTTGAAATATTTGCACATATATGAATTGTTTCCAGTAATACAATCTTACAATATATCTAGTATGATAAAATCTCTACATATAAAAATTTAAGCCTTTACTCTCGAACTTATTAATAATTCTCAAACGTACCAATATAAAAGACAGTTGAAATATTTGCACATATATGAATTGTTCCATTAATACAATCTTACAATATATCTAGTATGATAAAATCTCTACATATAAAAATTTAAGCCCTTACTCTCGAACTTATTAATAATTCTCAAACGTACCAATATGTTGAAATATGTTGAATGTTGAATGTTGAAATATTTGCACATATATGAATTGTTCCATTAAACTGAAATCCGAAAACACTTTCATAAAGATCCATAGCCAAAGGATTTAATTTAATTTGTATACAACGTAAATACTCACAGATACAGATTGAAATTGCTTTTGAGAATCATAGAAGAACTATATTTTGTTTTTCAATTTTCCGAGAGTTTAGAATTATGAAATCTCACACATATGTACCTCATGCTCTCAAAGGAGAAGCAAATATTTTTCATGCGTGTCAACCAACCACAGGGGCCGAAATAAAATAGGATTCCTTGAGAGGACTAATTGTTTGTTTTCCTCCTTTCCATTAAACTAGTAGGATGACATTTCAGACAGACATACCTCATGATTTTTGGAGAGAAACAACGGTATTTTCATATGAAATATAATCCTTCCATTTATACATATAAAGGGTTGCAGTCTTTTAAGAACTTATTGTCTTAAAGTCCTAAAAAATGAAATTTTCCACAAATGTCTAACGTTAAACAAAGACAACTTTTTATTAAAACTTACTAATCTATAGGGGTGTAAATAGGTTAATCTAAATTAAAACAAAAGATTTGCGAGGTCCTTCGTGTTCGAGTGACACATCATTAGACCCACATAACTTGAATAAATGTGGTTACTATAATAAAGTAATACATTTTTACTTAAATAAAAACACATGTCATTAAAAATACAATGAGATGTATTTTATAACAGAAAAGTATGTCTACGTATATTAAAAAATCTATGTAGGTATTTAATTCATTGAAAAAATGTAATGGTCAATTAAAAGAGGCCCAGGTTCATTATTTAATAAATTACTTTATATCTTTTTTTTAATGGTTTAGAAAATTTTCTGTATAGAGAAATCATCAATTTTAATCCATTTTAATAATTATCATGTAAAATATAGTGTGCGGTTTCAATTTCATGCAATTCCAACGTCGATCTTTCTTCTTGTTGGTATTTTAAACATTCTATATGTTTCCTAACTGTCTTTTTTGCTTTCTTATTGTTTGGCCAATGTATTTAAAATCACAATTGTCTTAGGGGAAGAACTAGCCCAAGAGTGGCTGCCTGCAGACCAGCGTGTTCAACAAGTAATAACCCCTAATAAATCCAAATTTAAATGCTAGTGTTTACACTGGTAAAGATAGATATACTACGTGGTATGTACACAAACTAGTGTCAATGAGTACTATGACACCTAGAGAAGACATTGCAACTAGGTTGCCTGGAGTGTGAAAAATGTAGCCAAAGGCTTGACTACTGCTGTAGATTTCTGGGGATTTCATTTCCCTGATAATTTGATTGAAGAAATAGTGCTCTATACAAACCAACATCTTACAGTTATGAGCCAGTCATACGGCCGTGGTGTGAGAGATATTTCCTAGGCATTGAGATTAAAGCATTTTTTGGCGTTCTCTACATGGCGGGGGTGGAGAAAGGGAATCATATCAATATAGATGAGCTGTGGAAAGATGATGCCACCACCCCAGAGTTTATTTAAGCCTTAATTTCAAAAAGGCGGTTCCAAATAATAGTTCAAGCCTTAAGATTTGATGACAAAACCTTAAGGGTTGCTCGAAAAGCAGAGGACAATTTAGCCCCAATCCGTAAAGATTTTGAGACATTTGTTCAAAAATGTACACATGAATACACTATAAGCGAGTATGCAACGGTAGACGAGATGTTGGAGGATTTTCGGGGTAGTTGAAAATTTAGGGTTTATATACCAAATAAGCCTGATAAATATGGCATCAAAGTGTACGCACTTTGTGATGCCAGAACATTTTACACAGCTAAGCTAGAGGTTTATTTGGTAAAGCAACCTCATGGACCGTTT
This sequence comes from Homalodisca vitripennis, assembly GCF_021130785.1. Lineage (NCBI taxonomy): Eukaryota > Metazoa > Arthropoda > Insecta > Hemiptera > Cicadellidae > Homalodisca > Homalodisca vitripennis. The sequence continues at coordinate 18,796 of NW_025776860.1, read as the reverse complement.
TTTGTACAAAAAAAAAATACTCATAGTGTTGTAATGCGCCTTATAGAGCCCATTGACAGAACAGGGCGGAATGTCACTATGGATAATTTCTTTACCAGTGTACCGTTAGCCAACAACTTGTTTATGAATCATAGATTGAACATAGTCGGCACTATAAGACAAACAAACCTCAACTTCCAACAGAGCTAACATCCATTGAAGGGCGTCCAATAGGTATTTCAGTTTTTGCATTTGTGGAAACCACCCAAAAAATGTCTTCTGCGTCATATGTGCCAAGAAAAGGTAAAAATGTGCTCATGCTTTTAACAATGCAAAAAGACGATACAATTGATGAAACCAGCGGCAAGCCTGAAGTAATTACCTTTTATAATCATACTAAGGAAGGCTTAGATGTTGTGGATCGACTCAAAAGTGAGTAATGTCTCTCGAATCAGCAACAGGAGGCCGTTGACACTATTCTTCGCTTTGTTGAGTAGAGGAGGAATAAACTCTCAAATTATATACAAAGCAAATACACAGGAGAACTTAACAAGACGTTTCTACCTGACCCAGCTCGCCAGGTCTCTAGCGATGCCACACCTTGAAAGGAGAGTATCCCTCACCAACCTTTCTATTGGACTTAAGCAAAAGATCCAGGGAGTGGGCCAATTACCGCCGCCGCCGCCACCTAGACAGAACCAAGACAACACTAAACGGGCTGTGCCTTTTGTCCCCTGCGGAAGAACCGGTTCACCCAACACCAGTGTCACGTCTGTACGTCTGCCATCTGCAAGGAGCACACTGCAAGGACAACACTTACTTGCCAGCAATGCAGGGAAAGGGAAGACAACATGGAATAGAGAATAAGTATTCTTTAACAATATAAAAGTTTTAAATAGTTTTAATTTAAAATTTTATAAGAATATGTATTTTTATTAGTAAATGAGCATACGAATATTATATTCAAAAATTTTTAAATAGTAAAGTGCCTATTTAATTGCTTTAAAATAGTTTGTTTCAGTGTATACAAGATTTAGAACAAATATACTGCATGTTATTTGAAGAAACCCACAAATATCATTTGTTAAAACAATCTAACGCGCGAGTGATGACGTGATTTTAAAGGGCACGAGTGATCCCGGGTTAACGGAATTCCGTTTTTTCTTAGCTTCTGTTTTAAGTAATCAAAGAGTGTTTGATTACATGTATATATGAAGATTATATAACGCAGAATGTGTAAGTGTGTGTAGATTTAGGAATCCTAATCCTGTCAAAGTGCGTTCACTTCCGGTCTGAGATATTTCCAGTAGCATAGTAAAATATGCCTCATTGTCTCGATGAGAGAAATATATTTAACTACTTAAGACTTCTGTCAACACGAGTCTACTTATGCCTCTTGCAATCATATGATAGTTCGGTCTAATTTATTTCCAGTGCCATATTTGGGTTTGCCTTGTTATTAGATGTAGAAAAAACACGTACTTACTCAGGACTGAAAATACATTTATAGTCAAATCATCTAGTCCCGTTATAAGGAGTCCTCAGTGTGTTTTTCTACATTTCAGTAATCATATACAGTCTTGGTTTCCGGACTGTACTAATGTCAAGGAAGCCAACCATTCATGAGTGTACAAAAAATTCGTGCACATAAACATTTACATTTATTCTGAAACATAAATATTATCATTACAATAGTTGTTACAATGAATTAACATATGGCTGCGCTGTAAAAACAATTTGGACACAAACAGTCTTATAATAAATTAAATTTATCATTCCTAAAATACAAAGGTTTATTTATTAGTAAACGCTTTCCTCCCGTATTTGAGTATCTCATGAAAAAAATAAATTTGTATTACTGTTGTGTATTACTAATAATTACAATTAACGCTTAAGTCAAGTGTTTGCTAAAAGGTTTGCGAATGTTATATGGATGGTTGAAAGTAACTAGAGTGAATAATGTCAGTGGAATTGACAAGGTTTGTTTACTCAATTCTGGAACTTAGTACAGTGGCATGTTTGTAGTGTCCAGTATGCATCAATACGCTGAACATGGGTACAATTGATCTGACAGTATAAAGCTTTTAGTTTTATTGGTAGCTTATTACTCTTAAGGAAACTATTTTCCAACGTAAATCCTGCTTTATAGATTAGATGAAAATTGTTATCCTATATACTTGTTTCCAAAGTTAATTTCCTTATTTTTTATAATTATATTTTTTCAAACAAGCAAGGTTAGTATCGCTCTGCAGCCACCCAGCCAAAGGACAGCCACGCTCTTTGTTGCTTAACTCGGTTATCTCACAATAATCACCGCATCTTATATGCTAATGCATAATTAGAAATATATGAATAAAACTGCATTGATTTTATCAGTTAGTAAGATTTCCGCATGTTTACTGAATGAAGTAATATTTTAAAAAACAATTATTTTGTTGTAATTGTTGTCCTGCAGTTATGTAAATGTACTTTTGCACCATCACCAATTAAATAAGATGAAGATGGTAGTATATCGTTAAGGTTTAGTGTAAAAAGCTAAATAGTACCATTTTTTAGCCTAACACGATTTATATTGAAATTAGATCTATTTAACTTTTAATTCGAAACTATTTGCCATCTAGAATGATCAACTTGTGGCAGGATATTATTAATTAACAAATGTATAATTAAGAATTTTGAATTAAACAAAACAAAGTTTTGAACTTTCATAGTATTAAAACATTAATTTATTAATTATTTAAAATGTACTCATTTTTCACTATTTAAACAAGTGGGAGGTGTTACTTAGTTAGTATAAGGTTTGATATAAATCATATACAATTTAGAGTAAGTTAATGTCAATATAACTGATTCAATATTTTTGTGTGTGTATAAATATAGTTATTTGTCATATCTAATTTTTAGGGGAACTAATGCTTGTACTAATAAAACCTATAAATAAGTAATGGTATGATCTGATTATTTCTATGTACATTGCTAATCTTTACTATTTATTAAATTAAGCAACATATTAAAGTAGCAACGAAAAATAGACGTTAAGCAATAAATTTTTCCTAAAAAATTACATCTGTCAATGATTTATAAAGGAGATTGGGACTAGAATTATTCCGGACGTGATAGGGAAACTGCAACATCCGCCCAAAAGACATACATATAAAAAAGACTTTTCCCTATACAGTTTAGTGATGGATGGGCTCTAGTGATGCAGTTATATAGCTGTTTTAGCACTATAAGAACTTTTTTATTATTTAGTGAACATTTTAGTAAAACAGTGCTGAAGTTGTGGGAAAATCTGTGGTAAAGTATTCTTAACTTTTGAATCAGTTAAAACTTAACATTTATTCTAGTTTCAAACAAATAAATAATTACAAATATTACCTGTAACTGAATTTCTAAAAGCACATGTTTTTATCACTGCACATTTTCATTTGTTTCTTTGCAAAACACATTTTAAACTCCAAGACAAGCACTCTTTTTCAATAAGTATTTGTGACTGTGACCTAAGAAGACGTTTTGTGATCAAAAATTATTTTATTTCTTAAAGATAAACTCAGAAATTTGACTACAGTGGTTGTTTCCTGCAATACTTCAGCAATTTGATTTTGAAGCATACACAGGCAGTGAAGGGATAACCTGTACAGCTTGTCATCAGCTGTTAATGACTCAACTGGTGTACTTTGAACCTCATTGTTGTGCAGCAGATAACATTAAGACTTTCTCAGCCACTAATAGTGTTTCCATATTTATTTAATAAATGCTGACACCGTATTTTATTTACAATAATACCTGCATTTTTTTTTCTTCATAATAAAATACTCTTATTTATTGTCACTTGGACATTAAAATAATTTTATGGATACTTCCATGGAATTGTTCTGTTCTTGTAACTGACAGTATTATTTATTATTATACTTTGGGCACTCAATTCACGATGAACATTAATCCTGTTGTCTCCTTTACCACCGGAGAAATTGTTTTCGTCAAGATCAAGGGTTATCCCCATTGGCCCGCTAGAGTTGCTGACTGTGTTGCGACAGACAGAGGAAATTCACGATATGAGGTTGAATTCTTTGGAACGGGAGAAGTTGCAACCTGCAGCTCACGCTGTATGTTTTCTTTCGATGGAACTAGGCATCTTTATGGCATTCCGAAAGCTAGAAATAAGCCATTTAATGCCGCTCTAACGGAGGCTGAAAAACTATTGTAATGGTGTCTCTACCAAACCAACTGGAGATGAGCCTGAACAATCGAATATAACACCTCCGGAGATACCAGATTTTGTTTGCTCTTCTTCTGACAGTCTTCCTTGTGCCGTGGTCTCTGAGGGGAACTCTTTGATTGTCAGCCCTAATGACTCAATGCCTGAACTGCTTAAGGTCACTGCAGAAAATGAGAGCTTGAAGCAGGAACTGCATGTTCTTAGAAACAGCTATTCTCTGATGGAGGAATCTGTCGAAGACAAGTACACTGAGAAGATAGCATCGCTCAATCTTCTGGTGAGCGAGTTGAGGGCTGGTAACGAAACCCTTTTAAAATTGGTGGACGATCTTAAGCTCTCAAGAACTACTTCTGACTTCCAACGGCTTGAACTCGAGGATGAGCTTAGGGTCCTGAACGATCAGGTTGCCTGCCTAAAATCGGATGCCACTAAACTTTTGAAGGAAAAACAAGTTTTGAGAAGTCAACTTGATGATTTCCTCTCTTCAAGAGTCGGCTCTTCTGTCTCAACCCAGACCATTGACAATAAGATTCAGCAGGTCAGCCCTAATTCGAGGAACCATACCCCCTCAACCAAGGACTTATGGATTGGTGATTCGACCATTGATGGGTACCTCAACTCCTTTGGGAATGATCCTGCTCTCCAGAACTTGGTGCTTTTTCTCGGACCAGCCATAACTCAATTCATCAAGCAGGGAAGGGAGTCCAGAAAGATGTGGACCATGAACTTGAATTTATTAAGTTCTCTAGTTTTAGATTTGCTTTCTGTTGTATTAGCGATAGCCTGGATGCTAGCAAGGAGGACTCCGGATCGCATTGGAGCCTTTTAGTTCTTGATAGGCTCAGCCAATATGCTCTCCATTTTGATTCTGTTACTGGTATGAATTTGAGAAGTGCAGAAATATTTTTGTCAAGAGCTAAAATTGGGTACAATCTGATTGATATGCCATGCTTTAAGCAACTGAATAGCTTTGAATGTGGTATTGATGTCCTAACAAACGTTAAACTCATTGTTGAGGGCTATTGTAAAACCCGTTTGTATGATGGCTTGTCACTCAGAGATTGGTTTGTTGGCTTGCTATCTCCTAAGCCCATCAGTGACCCACCCTCTATTAGTAAAACCATCCAGCAACCCAAAAAATCCAGTGCTGAGGTCTCAAACATGTAGAACTGTTTCAAGCCAGACGACCTGACTGAGGTGGACCATAATATGGTGCCGTTGTGGACTGTGGTGCAGGGTAAAGGGAAACGTCATAAGACATCTAGTAATGCACTCTCTGTAACTAAGCCTACTGTAAACATTAGTAATGTATTTGATGTATTGGCTGAGCTTAAGGACTCTGATCTGAACTCTGCACATGCTTTCAAAAACCCTTCTGGTAAAATGGATTAAACACTCGAACCAAAGTCAGAAAAAGCATGTCTAAGGCTGGTACTAGTAACCAAAAAAGTGTTAACAGCCACAGGTACTCTCGACCCAGTCCAAGGGTGAAAGTCTTTTTCTTTACAGACTGATGCTGGGGCTAAGCCTCTTCTTACTAAAACTAAACCTAAGTCATCCACTGAAAGGCCTATCTCTAATAAATCTTTTCTCTCTGTACCAGCTGGCCTCAAGTTGACATCTAATCTTAATGTGAGACGAAAAATCAGGGTCCTCTCAGACAGCCATGGTCGCTCTTTGAGTGGCTTGTTACACGACAGATTGTATGATGTTGTTGATTTGTTATGCTATGTTAAGCCCAGTGGTAGGATGTGTGATGTTATTGAGGAGATAGGCAGGGTGTCTGATGATATGGATTTTAATGACTTCCTGATATTATTTGCAGGGACAAATGATGTAGAGACAAATATCGTTGGGCTCCTTGACTGTGTCAAATCTATGTTAAAGGTGGCTGAAAAGACTAACATTGTCTTAGTGGGTTTACCATATAGACATGATAAGCCTTCTTTGAATGATCTAATTTCATCTCTGAACACCCAGATTCAGAACCTTATCTCCTCCCTGAAAACTATAACTTTCTTATCCCTCACTCCTATCAGAGGGACCATCCTATTACTCTAGAATGGGCCTACACTTCAATTTGACTGGTAAAAGAGTGTTTCGTCCAGCTTCTTTTCAAATCTATCCAAGAGGTCCTTGAGCTGGGCTTCTCCACTTCCTCTGTTGCCACACATGTGGGTACTCAAGATGCTTTACATTCAACTCAATGTCAGGTTGTATCCCAGCCTCTCCCTACTTCGGTATCAATTAGTGGCCAGAACTCTTGTCACCCCTCGGCCAACTCCCCCAGCTGGCTTCCCATGACTCGGATTACCTTGCCTCTCCCTCGCATCCCATCCAGAACCGACAAGCCTTTTTTAGAGAAGAGTGCTGCAAACGAAATGGTGACCTAAGTAATCCTTCTATATGCTTCAGAATCATTCACCAGAACGTTCAGGGATTGAAGAGCAAGCTGTGCCAGATTGAAGTATTGCTGGAACTCTACTCTCCGGAGATTCTATGCTTATCTGAGCACTTCCTAAAAAAATTTGGAACTTGATTCATTTTGTCTCCCTGGATATAGTGTCTCTGGTGGATTTTGTAGAGCCAATATGGAGAGGGGAGGTGTTTGTATCTTAACACGTGATTCGTGCAAGGTATCACCGCTTGATGTGTCGGGTTTTGCTGTTGAGGGTGTGTGCGAGTTGTCTGCAGTGAGGATTGGGATCGGTCGTCATGCCTCGGTAGTGATCTGTCTGTACAGACCTCCCGGTGGAGGCTCTGCTGATTATGATTCTTTTCTGCTGTCATTGCAGCGTTGTTTGGAGCATGTAAATCGGCGCGGTGAGTGGATGGTTCTGATTGGAGATTTTAATGTGGATTTTTCAGTTGTCGGCGGGAGTGCTGGAAAGGTTGTGGAACTTGTCTCATCTTTTGGCCTTTATAGTGAAATTACTTCGTTCACTAGAGAATACGGCGGTTCATGCTCTCTTATCGACAACATATTTACAAATATCCCTAGACAGCAGGCTTCATCCACTGTCCTTGTCACTGGGATTTCTGATCATCACGCACAATTGGAGAGCATCTCTTTATCGGTTTCACCTCAGTACACTAATTTAAAGTTTAAAACCTGTAGATTCTTTTCCAGTAATAACATCAGCATCTTCACAAATCTTCTTCGAAGAGAATCCTGGAAAGAAATGGTGGCTGGAAGGGATGTGAGCGAGAAGTTTGATGGTTTCCTGTCTGCTGTGGAGTTCAGCTTCAGCATTGCCTTCCCAGAAGAAACATCCAAAGTTAGGACAAGGAAATATTGTGGCAGGATAAAACTTGATGAGGATCTTAAGACCCTTCGTGATAGAATGTTATTCCTCTACTCATTGTCTAGGGATTTAGACTCAACTCATCCGCTCAAGAGATCTTTCATTGATCTTAGAAAGGAATTTAGAAGACGTGTCCACTCTGCCAAGGCTGCTGCAATTACTAGCCATTTACAAAAAGCCACCAGCAAACAAAAAGCATCTTGGAATATTGTTAATGACATGATTCCTGGAAAAAGAGTAAAGGCTTTCAAAGAACTTTTTGTTAAAGACGAGCAGGGTAAAACTGTTGAGGGGACCCAGTGGCTGTGTCAGACAGATTCAACACGTTCTTCGTTGAGGTGGGCAAAAGAGTTAAAAGTCATGCTGACTCATCTGGGTCTATGTCTTATCGTTATTCCCTAGTTGAAAGAGTGTGTTCGTCGATGGTTCTTTTTCCTGCAAATCAAGGAGAAGTCCTTAAAGTAATCAAATCGCTGAAGCCTGGTAGCTCTGCGGGATTTGATGGAATATCATCTAATCTCTTGAAGAATTGTGCTGATCTTCTTGTTGGGCCACTGACATATTTGATTAATTGCTCTTTTGAGGAGGGAATATTCCCTACAGCTCTTAAATTATCTATCGTAAAAACCCCTCTATAAAAAGAATGGCAGTGATCATGACATAAATAATTTTCGTCCTATAGCTATTTTATCCACGTTTTCAAAGGTATTCGAGAAGCTCTTTCTTGCAAGGTTATCTTCTTTTCTGATTTCAAACAATATTCTTTATGCACATCAGTATGGCTTTAAGAGAGGGTCTGTCTACAACAAACGCAATGTTTAGTCTTATATCAGACGTAACAAAGGCTCTAGATAACAAGGAACATGTGCATGGGCTCTTTTTAGACCTATCTAAAGCCTTCGATTGTGGTAGATCATACTTTGCTTTTGAGGAAACTGGAGTATCTTGGGCTGAGAGGGCAATGTGTTTGAATGGATACATTCTTATGTGGACTGGTCGAAAACAAATGGTTGAGATTCCCTATATGGATGCTGACGGACTGCTAAAAAAAAAAACTTTCTCAAGAACTAATTGTCAGAACCGGGGTGCCCCAGGGATCGGTCCTTGGTCCTGTATTTTTTCTCCTCTTTGTAAATGGACATAGCCGGGTGTATTTCGGACTCTCACTCGTACTTATTTGCTGATGGACACATCCCTCGTAGTCTCCAGTAAGAGTAAACCACAGCTGGAGAATAAAATTTTTCATAGAAGGGAGCTCATTATTTCAGTGGCTGGAGGAAAAACTCTTTATGTATTAATACAGCAAAGACCAAGCTAGTTGATTTTGCAATCAGAAACCAGTTGGGATAATGAATGTTTGAATATTATCATAGGGGATACCGAGTTTAGGTCCGTCAGCCACTGTTAATTATCTTGGTGTTGTTTTTGACCGTAATCTGAACTTCTCAAACCATATTGAGAAAGTTACAGGTAAGCTAAGTAGCAGTATTTTTTTATTGTCTCGACTTGCCTGTTTGAAAAAGTGCTGACATCCTCTTGTTGGCTTATCATGGTTGTTTTTACCATTATTTATCTTATGCATTACCAATTTGGGGCCATGAAAGCACCAAGACGCAGTATGTTTTCAGGTTGCAGAGGAGAGCTGTTCGGATAGTTTTTCACTTGGCCGGAAATCAGTCATGCAGATCGCTATTTCGAGAGAAAGGCATACTCACTTTTCCATCAATATACATCCTCAACAGCCTGACATTTCTAATCAAGAATTTTGGTTTATTTACTTCTCATATTACACATACTCATAGATTACCAACTCCGTCACAACAATAACATAACCCTACCTCGCCATAGCACCACTTTTTTCAGAAATAAAACATATTCCTCCTGCATATCATTGTTTTAATTCTCTACCACAGTATCTAAAGAATGTTAAGGATCCCAACAAATTCAAAAGCCAATTGAAAGAATTTTTATTTCAAAAGGAATATTACAGTGTCCAGGATTACTTACTTGAGAAGAAAGACTAGTTTTTAGTATGTTATGTTTTTGTTCTGTATGTAATGTTAAATTTAGTAATTTAGATAATTTTTACTTTAATTTGACCTCTGCCTGTGCAATCCTTGTATTGTTTGTAGCAATAAATGATTTGACCTTGACTTTGACTTTGACTTTGACTTTCTTTCTTAAACTGTACGTATTTTTTCGGTTGCTACATTTATTAAAGAAACAAAAAATTTAAACTTTTACCATGTTTTAAATTTTACTTTTAGTTAGAGGAGAAATAGTCTGTTAGCTTTTTCACACTAAACATAATTAATTATTGCTTACCATATCTATAAATTTAATATAAATTTAAAATATCAAGAAGTAATTTTAGGAAAATTTTACTCAAAGTATCTAATTAAATACATAAGAATATATAGTTCGCTAACTGCTGTAAGTACATTGTTTAGTGAGATTTATGGTGTAGGTTTTTAATCTCACAATTTTCACTGTGAGGTCAAGTTGTATCTTTAATTAGCGGAATTAGCCATATGTGAACGTTATTTGGTGACGTAATTAGACACAAAAAATATGAAGGTAGTAATAGTATAGTAGGGTTTATGAACTATTAAAACTTTATTAATCTTATTGTCATATATATATAATATATATATATATATATATATATATATATATATATATATATATTTATATATAGACTATAATAATAATACTGAAAATGGCAATTTTACGTAAAATTAATCAATTTATAATGATTAATAATGCAATGTCTAGTTATTTTATTTCTTAACCAACATTAACACAAGAAAATAGTTATAAAAAAGCAAAAAATTATAACAAATGGGCAGTATTTACCCAAAATACTTACACCTATTTCTAAAATCTACTTTTATTGTTTGTTAAAAGAGTGAATACCACATTCTGAATTATTATGTTTTTTCGACTTTGGGGGGAGGATGGATTATTATATTATTAATTACTATTAAAATTTGATCTATAATATTATTATATTAGAGCGAAAAGTTAAAAGAGATTAGTAATTTTGTAAAAGACATAATTACCAACACCTATGCACTTTCAATAGAGTTATATTTACCGGAATTTTATAAGTTAATTTTTATAAATAAACTTCAAAAATGTATTGACCAAACATTATCTACCACATGAAACAGTAAAATCTTTCTCAATTCTTAATATATCAGCCTTCCACCCTTTTTCACATATTATTATTAGGAAACAGTGATTTATTCATGAATTATTCAGTGTGGGAACGGTTGAAAAAATGTGTGGAACTGTAAGAAATCCCCAGACCTGAGCTTCATATATTGTAGATGGCTGGATTACCAAAGCAGATTAGTTTGCATTAACTCAAAAAAATAATATTAAGGGATAGTAACAGGAAGGAAAAATAAATTATATCAATACTTCGTAGATTTATTCATTATGTATTAAAATCTTGAAATTTCTTGAATTATTTGGTGTAATATAAATTAGATTATTAAAAATATTGGTAAGAGGAGTAAGATATCAAACCTTAAAAACATTGTATATATCACTTGTCCGATCAAATTTAGAGAATTTGCCAATATTAGTATGGAATTCCTTATTTTGCTAAATAGCATTAATTGAATTGTAAAGGTACAAAAAAGGTTTTTACGATATTTATATTTTAAAGAAACTGGTCACTTTACCTTCGATATTTCATATAATCAACTTTTAAGCATTTTTAAAATGGAAAAGTCTTTAAAAACGTAGAAAATTTAGCAAATTTACTTTTTCTTTTTAAATTGCTGAGAGGTGAAGTAATGGATTCATTTTGCTTGTCATAAAAATGAATTTTTTTACATCTCCATCATTTTATAATAAATCCAAAAAATTTGTTTCACATTTAATTTTTTCTCGTGCATTGGCACATTTTTCATCACTCTTGAATAAAATGATGAGATTGCATAATTATTTGCTTGGGGAGGTTGATATATTTTTACATTAATATTAATAAATACAAAAGACTTTGTCAGAGGGATATAAACTGAACTAGATTATCTAATACCTTACATATACACATTTAAACAAATATACTACACTACCTATATTTTTATTAAGATGTTTATACTTTCAAACACACACACACACACACACACACACACACACACACACACGCGCGCGCGCGCGCGCGCGCGCGTTCTTTTTGTTATGGCTTATCTTGACTTTGTTAATATTTATAAATATTTATTTTTGCTGTTATTTTGTTTATAATTTTATTATAGTTGCGTTGTTGTATCTATTATATATGTATATGTTATTTATCCTAAGGCTTAATTATCTATTTAATGGGAACTGTTTTGGTGGAACACTGGACTGGACTGGATTATATTTGAATGTGTGGATATTATTGCATGTCATATTGATTGAAACATGCACAATGTAATTGGGTGTATAACCTGTATTTTTGCATGTAAATAAAATAAATAAATATCGGTGAAAAGTAATTTCGTTAATTTTAAAAACTATGAAGTGATTAACAAGTCTGTCAAATAATTTATTTTAGAGCTATAATTAATAATACACCTATTAATTGGTTTCTACTTGTTTCAAGTCTTTAAGCCGTTACATCTGACACAATTGAAATTTAATTGTTATAAAACAATTGCTAGGCAACAAAAATGTAGAATTTATTTCATTAATTGAAGAACAAATATCAACCAAATTAGTATACTTAACTATATCTACAATTTAAATTCCAACCTGAAACGAAGGGTGTCTTCGGTGTCGTGAGTTTATCTTGTTATCAGTAGATATTCCAAAATTATCGAGCCATTCTGTACAATGCTTGAGGTTTAGTCAAATTTACAGTTAGGTAGTGCCTAGCAAAGGACTTTAGTAGCATTTACTGAATGTTAGATGTGTTCTGCTTTTTTTCAGGTACTTCTGTCTCGCGGGCATACTGGGTCACCTATTGTAACATTAACTCCAGTGTTCATACTACCATTTTGTGTGCTTGAGAGTGTGAGTGTGCATGTGCGTGTGAATGTGTCTTGAGTGTGCGTGTGCATGTAATAATACGTGTGCATGTGCTTCTTGAGAGTGTGTGTGTGTCATCCACAGACTTCTTACTCTACACCTTCTCTTCAATACACAACACTACCCAGGTAGCTAACTACGTCTCAGTTTCTAGTAATTTATGTTATTTATAGATGTTTGGAGATTATTTTAACTACATGTATTACAACTAGACAGTAATTTATACAATAGTGTAACACGGTGACTGAGATAGATGTATTATGACGCCAGAGGCTGAGATTACTGCTCGAGGTCTCAGATAGTACAGACCAGCAGCGGAAGTGTTAACTACAACGTACACTACAACAACTACTACTATCCCCACCACTACCAATAGTACCACTACTAGTGGATTGTGTGTGTGTACAATTTTGTACAATTAGAGTGTTCCAAAACTTTTTTTATCACTTTTAGATATTTGCTGTCGCATTATTGTGTCAACAAGTAGTGACCGTTGCAAGGGTTGGAGGTGGTAAGAAAAGAGGCTTTAAATAGCAAACGTGATGATAAATCGAGATTGAGTTGAGCTTCCAAAATCAGAAATCACGGTACTGTGAATGAACTGCAAATTATAGGCTTACTATTGTCCAAGTTGCTATATTTCCACATTTTTGCTCTTAATTCAAATGAAATCTTACATCTTATACAACTTAAAAAACAATACATTATTTAACATACGGTCAGGACATATTTAATAAAAACCTTGCCTTGTCAGCGGTTTTTGTTTTCATTATTAATAGCTTACGAAATTTTATATTATCAGTGGATCTCGCTCTTTCTATAATTATTACTTCTATGAATATTCCATCAAATAATAATAATAGTCAAGATTATTTGTTAAATTAGGTATATATTTAATGACTGAATTTTAACGCAGAATCTAGGAAAATACGTATCTTTGTACAGTTCATCTAATGGTAGAGGAGGTTACTGGAGCTGAATATTTTTATTATTAATATTTTGGGTTTTTTTAAGTATAATATCGATAATGTATTTACAGATATGACTTAGCAGACGGCTGGCCTGGCAGCATATTCAGCACTCATCACACATTTTCATTTCCCAGGTAGGTAAATTAAAACATTTAAAACGAAAGTAATTTTTCGTTTGTCTAAACCTAGGCTTCAGAATGGCTCAGTTTATAAGTTTTAAGTTAATTAGTTATTTATGCGTTGTACTGTCTTTTACATCCTCATAGTTTATCAATACCGAATGACATTCACTAGTACTGCCGGATACAGACGCAGTAATGCAATGAACGTGTGAACTCATCATTCTTGCCATAAAATTAAAACAATTATTGTGTTGACCAGATTTGTGTAATAATGTGCTTGCGTATGAATAATAAATAAATTGATAATTAATTAACCCCTAATATTTAGGGGTGAATTAATTATCAAGTTACCCCTTATAGTTAGTTGATTTAGTTCTTATTGGTAGACGTCCACAAAAACAAGACAAGCAACTCAAAATCCGTTATTGGCAATCGGTTTAGCCTACTTTTCTTATAACTTACCTAAAAGAAGTGCTAGACTAGTTTACTTGTTTGATGTTGTTTTAATTTAATGATGATTCATAATACGACATAGTTACTACTATAATATTATAGATTTCACGTTTTTAGCAGCGTTTTAGATATTCAGTATGTCATATTACTAGGGAATGAAGATTAAAAAAAGTCATGGAAGATATGAAACACTTATTAAATTAGAATAATAATTTTCGAATAAAATGTACTTTTAATGTACAAAGCATGAGCTCTATTTGGTTGGTTAAATTAATTTTGCTTACTCATTATTTACTATAGACCGCCTCATGGTCTATTCCTGTTCGAATCTGTTACTCGGTTGGTGCGACCGCGTATGCCCGCATGTCTGGCTTTCTTGCACATCTATTCGTCTGAATGTCTGCACCTTCCTCAAGAAATAATAAATTTGTATGACCTGTGTAGTCTAGTAGGAACTGACTGTTTGAGACAGTACACTTTTTATAGTGCATTTTATAATAATCAGGACAGTGTCAATTCACAATTATTAGTACAAATTATTAATGAAATAGTTATAAACCACACTCTCTTCATTAGTGATCTATCAAGGCATTTGATAGATCTTTTGTATTTATGTATTTACATATTTTGTATATATAGAGTACTAGGAAACTGTGGTTTTCTAGCTTTACATTCTTAAAGATATTAACCTCATGTCAGTACACTACTCACTTGTCACTTGCATTTATCGAATTTCACATGTAAATATGTCAAAATCATTAAGATTTAAGACAGTTATTTAAACAACTCAAAACTTTGTTTCAATTAGAGTAAAAATTTTAACTTTAAACTCAGTTATAATATACAATATCATTTCTATACTTTAATATAAATTAAATTTTTTTAAATCACAGCACATACGAGTATTAAAATTTACAGCTTCGGTGAGAGCAGATTATCGCTTGCAATTTATAAAATAATGCTTGAAAACCGATCAAACTTTATTTTATTTCAGTCGGAAAATATTACAACCTACAATAAATTGGTTAAAAATACCTCAATATGGCATATATATATAAACATCAGTCTTCTTTATTTTGGTGTTTAGCAATAATTTTCACATAAATGCTCTAGTGCTTAAGTCACTTACTCGTATGTACTTACAAAAATAAAAAAAAACTATCCATATAAACCTTTTCCATTTCTTTTGCAATGTTGAAGATACAAACATGTTTATTGTTTGTAATATTTTCTCGTGTATCCTAAAATTCTACTCTTGAAGGAAACAGGATTTTTCCGGGACATTTGCCATCGTTCAGTGAAACAAGACGTAGGCGGTTAGTAGACGAGAGTGAAGACGTATTGTGACCTGTATTCCGTAGTTCAGTTTTTAATGATTAGTGTTTTGTATAGTTTTTTATTAAGTCCATGTTTATAGAGTTAGTGAATATGACAAACAACATGTAGGTTGTGATTCCTGACTAAGGCGTGCCACAACGCTTTGGTAAGATTTGTTTATTTTAACCTAGTTTGTAATTATGTATTAGGTTAGTTCTTTACCTGAAGAAGAGATCAGATTGGCAGATCTCGAAACGTAGTGTTTACTGATTTCTTGTTTCACTGAAAGATGGAAAATGTCCGGAAAATATCCTGTTTCCTTCATCAATCCTTCCATCGTCAAAAATAACCTTCAAACAAAGAATTCTACTACTCTTGCTTGTTACATTTTCCAAATCACTAATTTCTTTATAAGACAGGTTTAAGTGTCATATCATTCACAGATAAACTATGCTTAACTTTATTTACTTAGATTTCATTCCAATGTTTTTTCACGGCCCTCCTTGTTTAAAAAAAAATATGAATGACAGGGGTGGATGAAGAAGGTAAGTATTTTTTTGAATTGATATTCAAATAAAAGTCAAACATCTAAGTAAGTCCTTTTACAACCATTTTACTACTTTATAATGTATGAGGTTTGACGATACAATATCTTAATCTGTTTTATGCATGACGTAGTACACAAGGAGAAAAATTTTAACTCGGATATCCATATATTACCATTTTAATGGCCACTACTACCTGAGTTACGATAGCCCCTTATTAAGTTCCAAAGCTTGGCTATATGTGCAAGAAACACTAAAAGAACACTTTGATCAGCTCAGAAAATCCTTCATAATTTGTTCAATTCGTTTCTTTTGGAAACTGATGACAACAATAATATGGTAACTGGAAAGAATAGTTTTAAAAAATGAAACGGAAAACTTGACACTGCTGTACGAAAATTTACAATGACCATTAAAGGGGGATCTTTGTTACGCAGCACTCGGGATCAAATTCTTTTACCGAGGTACATACCGCGGGAAAAAGAAGTTGGCTACACACAATGATGAAAACTAAAAAACATCGGTATTTATTGTGTTATAAATTTATGACATAATTTGCTAATTAAAAAAAGTTAGTGAAAACACATTGGTTAGTAGAGTGAAACGCCCCGCCTACCGCATCAGAATACGAGGATCCAGTCAGAAATGGCCAGCGTATAATGTACTTCACAATGTGTACCTAAAAACAACCCCCCATTTTCTGATTGGATAAACCTTTTGAGATGCGGTTTTGCGGCATTCAACTCTACTAAGTGAGCTCTTTCAAACGAGGTATCACTCGACCCATGCTTCAATTTAAGATTTTCCATGTTTTCCTCTGTGGGCCATCCCCTTATGGTTGGCATGTCATGGTAATAGCAAGAAAAAAATAATTTACATAGTCATATGACACTGTGCAAAAGTTTTATAGATGTTACCTCCCTATGGTTTTTAAAATATTAAGCCGTACCCATTACTTTTCAAACACCCTGTATATCCGTAATAATAAAACACGATTAAATTTCAGCTTTCTTTAAAAAATAAATGAAAAAAGCTCTCGGAAATTCTTCTCCTGCTTTGAACCAACTTGCAACGCTCATTCAATTCGCGTATTTTGCAGTGTGTAAAATTTGTCATTTAAATATGATTTATAATTAAAATTTAAAGTTAAAAAAATTAACAGATTTTTGGGAGTTTTCTAAAAGAAGTCTTAATATTTCATGACTACCCTTCATTTAAAAATCAAGGCTTAAGAATCATTTAGAGAATTTGCACCTGTTTTGTTCAATCAGCAAGAGAAAGATTCCATTACAAAAAAAAATTAAATTTAAAACTTTAATATGAATAAAAAACTCTTTTCATCTGGTTAGCACATTAAAAGAATTTGAAATATATTCCGTATTATTTTTGAGGTGTTTAAATGAATCCGTTTCAGAAAATATTACATAGTTAGAAAAAAAATATTTTTTTTAACGAATAATTACTATTTTATATTTCGTATTGAAGTTAATCCATTGTTGGAATAATAACAAAATTGTTTCTTTCAAAATTGGTGTTATTTCTGCATAGATTAATGCAAGCGTTTTTTTTTCGGATTTTTATAAACCAAACGTTTTAAAACTAAATCATAAATGTCTAATACTAAGTTATAAATGTATATATATAAAATATATATACTATGACTGTAAACTATAACTAACGTTTTAAACTGATGGAAATATAAATTAATGCGAGAGGACTAAATAATATATTGAATTAAGCTTTTCATTCAGAGAAATGTTTTACTTAGAGCTGCTTTGACTAAGATGGTATAATCACAGAAAAATCTAGTATTTCCACCAATTTTATGACACAAATTGAGGATACAGTCTTAAAATATATCCATTGAGATTTTTAGTTTGTGTAAAGTACATTTCATTTTAAAATGTTTTGACGTGACAACGTCTTAAATTAGGTTGTCGGCTCGGAAGTCACTCATGAAAAAGTGTAACGCCCGGTAACGTTTACGATGCCCGTCCAGTTGGGTTCCGCCGCACGGGATCCGCAACGGGATATAAAAGCAGATAACTGTGGGTCCTCCGCACGGGATATAAAGCAGATAACTATGTTTTATTCGTGAAAATTGTGGAGTGTTTAGGATATCGTCATTTACAAACAACTACAAAACAATAAAAGGTAAATAATTGTACACTGATATTTCATTATCGTAAACTATGATTGATTGATTAATTGTTAGATTGACACAAAAGTTGAGAACTGAGTTTATAGGTTATGTCATACTATATTGACAAATGTTGATAGTGTATGTTTAAGTAAATTATTAGTTTAAATCACTCTGCAATCAATCGTAATTCAGTCGATGTGAGAAGAAACAGCGCGTATTGCTAGTCAAACATTTAAAAATAACAAATTATATAACCTCTAACCTGTCATAACAGTGCGACCAAAACGAAACTAAACCGACCAATCACCACGCGCGGAGTTAGAATTTAAACTGTGTTTAGCAAGAATTTCAAATTCCAATTTTAGTAAATGTTTTTATTCAACTTTACAATTTACAATAACAAATTTTAATTAATTTCATATTATGTATGTACAATGTTTTTAGTAAATCAAAATATATTTCTATACTTAAAATTTGTGGCAATTCTTATTTTCATTCAATTCCTTGTTCCTATTGTGCAATTTAATAATATTCATATTCAATAAATAATATTCTACCGAGAAAAAGACGTTGTCACGTAAATACTTCGCCCGTAAAACGACTTTACAGGCAACCATAATTTTTTTTTTATTAGTAACATCCGATTTAGATAAACTTTACTTCACCAAACTGTAGATTTATATGAAGACACTAACTGGTTTTCGGTGGTAGCCCAATTAC